>NW_027315846.1:13367105-13584605 GCF_026437365.1 Eucyclogobius newberryi
GCTGGCTTAATGCTAATGTTGACAGCAGACAGAGAATCAGAGACACAGTCAAATCATTTTAAATAAAGAAAAAGAGCAACGAAAAACATTTGGTGAGAGGTATAAATGTCACAATGTAGGAGTGGGGGATTCAGAATTGGAGAAGGCTAGGAAAAGTGAGGAGCAGAAAAGGGGATGATGGAGCGAGAGAAATGAGGAGGAGAGAAAAAGCCTAAAGCAACAGACTTCTGAAGCAAAGTGAAATGGAATAACAAATGCCTAAAGCACCAGGACTTCCTCTGGTCTACCTCATTCCATTGTCTGTCCTCCCAATGCTCTGGGGCCAGACAGCCATGATGCATTCAGGGCCGGATGGAGAGTCGGAAGACTTCTGAGAGATGTCTTCTCTGCTCTCTTTCATCTCGGCAGCTCACCTCATGACACGCGCTGTTCTTCTCTCTGAATGTCGCATGCACATTGCACAAATATCTATATATTGTCGTAGTAATCACACTGATCACACTTTATTTCACAGTACCAGGTACAATGTAACAACATGTAATAATATGTAATTACATGGTAATAGGGGTTAAGGTTGGGCACAGCGGGGTTGGGTTACACCATATATATTGCTAAATTACATTGTAAGTTCATAGTATTAAAAATAGTACATAAAATAAAGTGCTTTCCAAAATATGATATACTGCACTAACAAAGTAATAAAGGTCAAAGCAGGACACAAAACATGGATGATTTTAGCAACTGGAGGAAGTGGGTAGAAACTTATGACACTGCCACAGCAGCCAAGGTCAAAGGTTACATAGAGGAATGGGCAGTCATTAATGGAGGTATTCTCATGTATGGTACTTATGACTGTGATATGATGAGGTGGATCACGTTCATGAGACTGTGACATTATTATTATTTTTATGTGTTCATTTAGTCAGGACTGTATATGTTAATGAGCATGTATATCATGTATGTTAATGAACATACATAATATACATGCTGTAAACGTGCCGGATTGTAGATATGGACTAATTTCCATCTGTTGTCCAGCATTCACTCTCACAAACACACGCTCATTCATACACTAGTATACTTGGAAACTGGGGGCAAAGTGGGTTAAGCTAAGTGCCCAAAAAGGACACAACAGTACACACTGCCACCCACTGAGTACCTGGAATTCCAGCGTCCTCCCAAAGCAGTCGAGATCGGACATTGACAAGTTGATATGGCCACATCCCATTAAATACAATGGCTGACAAGAATCACATTCCAGCTCAGCTCTGTCTGCGATCAACATCAACCAAGACAAATTAAGCCCTTTTGCTGTTATACTCTGTAATATATAGTTTATTCTTGAATTTACTTTATCTCTTTTTTGTTAATGTGGTGTTTTGAAGTCCACATCACCTCAGGTGCAGACATGGGGAGTTTCCCCCCCAAGGGACATTGTTGTACGTAAGCATTGACTTCCTTTGAGCAGGAAATGGGAATGAGAAGTAGACAAATTGATGACATGACAGAGGCATTTTGATGCACTTTTGCCAAATGAAGATTAAAGGAAATGCATGCCGCTATGGGTAGTCAGCTACATTTGTAGTGACCAAGGGAGAGTGAGTTTTGTGTGAGCGCATTTGTTAGATTTGGCCCACTTTGTGCCAGTGAAGTTGCTCTATTTTTGGGTTCTGCAGCAGGCACTGCCCTACCCCTCACCCTCTGCCCATGCATCCCTCTGATGTCCACTCAGATTAGGCTCATGTACACACACACGCAGAACACAAAGTCATGCAGACTATCTCCTGCCTGCACAGAGCAGTCTAGATGGAGGGATGAAGAGGGACAGAGAGAGATATAGGGGTTCATATAGGGGTTCACAGAGGGATGCAGTCGTCCTTGAGCACTGCTGACCTCTTCTACAGTTCATCTCTTGGGCGTCACACACTGACGTTGTGCCGCAACAGTCTAATGTTTCATCCCAAAGCAACTTGAGCAACAAAACAACACAGACTACTGTTTCAGATATCTGAACTGCAGGCGTGCTTGATCTATCTTTGCAGACGTGGAAAATGTTCAAAAGTGAGCGATCAGTAAAAGAACAGAAAACTCAAATACGTTTTATGTCTTTAGTGTGCACATTGTAATCAGCTCCTGTTTTGCCCAGCTCTGATCCTAGACGATGAATGTTTGACTGCTATTTAATCAGAATCTCTTTCTTTTATCCCTTTCTCTCCATCCCTACATCTTTATGTTCATCTTTCCCACATGACACACACCTCACATGCAAAACTACAGAGCCCCACTCTAGATGTTGATGAGAACGGTACGCTGGACCTGAGTATGAGCAAGCATCTGTGCACTGGTGCTGAAGGGGACTCGGTGCTCACCCCTCTAGAGCCCATGTCCCCCCAACGGCAGGCCGCCTTGCTGGGCTCACGCTGCTACAGCATGGGGGACCCTGCCGACTGCTGGGACCTGCCTGTTGACTACACCAAGATCAAACACATAGACGAGGACGATAAAGAGGTAAAATAGATAATAGATGAAGTACTATTAGGCAAGCTCTGGTATTACCACATTAAAGTGAATGCCACTGTCTAGAGGTGGTCATTAATTAATGAATAAAAACTAAAGCGTTTTGTGGTCTGGACATACAGTTAAACATATAGCCGAGGTGGCATTTGTCATGGTTCTATAAGTCTGGACCAGATTGATTCCCTCCATGCAGCTGACAGAACATGTCCAAATCAAATATTTGCGTTGCTGCCAGATTGCCTTCAATGATTCTCACCTGACTCACAGCCACAGCCACATTTGGAGTCCTTATAAAGTCGCATTAGAGATATTAAGGGGAAAACCTAATGAATCTGCATGTTAATTGATGTCAGCGTTGCCGTGCACAGAGGTAGCTGCTCTGTTTGTATCATGCTTCCCGCATGCTGGCTTTGTGTTTTTACATTTTGCTCTTTTCCAAAATGAATTATGCAAAGTAGCACCTTGGGAGGGAATCGGAATAGCTCATCTCATCAAAGAACTGCTGGAAATCAATGCAGCACTGCTGGGTGCGCCAGTTGGTGTGCAGGCGCATGCATGTACAGTACTTGTGCCCCTGTTGGTATGTGTGTGAGAGGATGTGAATATTCATACCAGTGTCTGTAGAGTCTCTCTGGGAGTCTGCCTGCACACATGCCTGTAAAAGCAACTTCCATATGTAGCCTACTTTCTGTATGCATGCATGTGTCGCACTGCCTCCTGTCTGCCTCTCAGCCCGCGCTCTGCCTAATTGGAGAAGCGTCCTGGCTGACCCAGCATCACACGCACACAAACAGCTTGAACACGGGGTAATTTGGGCTGTATCTGGACCTGTCTTTTTCATGGGCATTACTGTACATCCACTGCAAGCATGAAGAAAGAAAGAGGATTTGCATCAACAGCCTTTGTGCCCTGACTGCATGCACTGCAGACAAAGCACAACCCCACTCACAGAGCAATGCCACCGTGTTACACCACAGTGCCATCTAGTGACTCTACTGCAAAATACACGTCCAATATGCTCAGTCTTTGGCCAGATTTGTATTAAGGACATTTCAGTGCAATTTAGAGACAGTACAACTGAGTTACTTCTATTGAAATTGTGAGTCATCCAAAAACCTCTATATAAAGCGTATTTACTATTTGTGTATAAAAAGGGTTTGGGAAGAGCTTCTTTGATTTTATGCACTTCAATGAAAGTATTCTTTATCTTCTTCCCTCCACCCCCTCCTCCCTATGCTCTCCTCAGCCTGACGACCTGGACCCTTTCCACGACCTTCTGGACGACAGCTCCTTCGCTACAGATGTGAACATGCCCAGCCCCAAGCCTAAGTACTCCCAGTGCAAGGAGAGCAAGAAGGACCTGATAACGTAAGCTCATTCGGCTAATCCCCCAAAGTCTTTCTACTTCTACCTGCTCCCCTCATGCCCCGCACTCTCCTTCATCTACTTTGTGTTCACATCTCTCATTTATTCTCAAAGAAATACATATGTTTTCTCCTGCTGGAAATGGCTTACTGTATGATTTCATTGAACCCACTTGTCCTCATGGCCTTCAAGATAGGTATTTTGCAGAACATAACAGTCACTACAGTTGTTATAAGTAGGTGTAGTTCATTACTACCGCAGACAGCGAAGATAACTGCAAAGAACAACCACTTCCTGTCTCATTCTCTTGTCCTTCTTTTGGGGCTGAATGAATGTGTCTATTTTCCCGGTGGCAGATGTCCGGGGTGGGATGGAAGTGGTCACTTGATGAGCAATTTTGCCTCACATCGAAGGTGTGACTTCCTGTTCTGGTGGATTCTCTTGATTGTTTTCAGTTTACCTCAACTACGCTGTCAGACTTCTATAGGCACAGTGTCTTTCTCTTTGTTCAGTTTTCCTTTGACTGTTTGCGAGTCAGAATCAAATCACACACACATTTTCCTAAACTATTTATGCACACTGACAGATCCAAGCATTACTCAATGGACTGTGTTTAAAACCATGGAAGCTGATGTTATTCAGTCCTCTGGGCCTTTCCCACCATGCATCGCAAGCTAAGCGTTTGCCATTCACAACATAAAGGCTTAAAGTAGAATTGCTGAGTGTTGCACTGTGAGGTGTCTGCTATATTTTCTGGTAAAGCCGACATAGACTTATGAATAAGATTTTCCCTGTTATGATTTAATTACGCCTCAGGACATATGTTGAATTGTTTGTGATAACACTGCAGTAGCATTTTAATAGCCAGGGCAGAGGTGTTGCAAACAGAACACAATGAAATACTCAGAGGGCAACAGTCTTCAGTCACCTCCCTTCATTGGCATCATGGCTTTTTTCATTTGTTTTTGATTCTAACGTTGTCACACGTAGCCTACAGTAGCCTACACCTGCTGATGTGAAACTAACATGACCTGATTTATTTTTTCAGTCTCTCAGGTTGTCCTTTAGCTGATAAAAGCATTCGAAGTATGCTGGCCAACAACGCACAAGAGCTCAAGTAAGGCCTTGGTCAAGTCACGTTATTATATACTTAATATAATATCATCCATGTCTGCCAGAAGTTAATGTTGAAGTTGTTGTTCATTATGGTACTGGCATGATACTTAAGTCTATTGTTAACATGGCATGGTATTCTGATTAAAAGTTCTTTGTCAGCAATAATAATTACTACACAAAATAAGTAAAAATATCCATTATGAGTCACTGTAGACCCTGAGGCCTTTCTGTTTCCTTGTCCCCAGGTGCCCGACACCAGGGTGCGACGGTTCGGGACATATCACTGGCAACTACGCATCTCACAGAAGGTAAACCTGATTGCATAATGATTGGTTGACATATTTTTGAAGTCAAGATTCAATACTCAGCTAAAGTTGTACGTTTGTTGAGTATTTTGATTTGCTTCCTTAGTAAACACGAAAGAAACATGAGAAGGTTTACACTGTTCTTCTCTTGAAGTATACAGCACCCATTCTTCAGCTCTGAACCTGTGCCATTTGTCTGCAGTCTCTCAGGGTGTCCGCGGGCCAGAAAAAGTGGGATAAAGATCATCCACAGCAAAGAGAACAAGGAGGACCAGGAGCCTATCAGGTACAGCAACAGACAGACACCATCCGTCTTCTGCTCCTCTTTCAAACTACACCTCGGAGTGACCTGCTAACATTTCAATGCAATGCAGAATATAGTGGTAATATCTATGCCAAAGTTTTAATATTCATGCCTTCTTTCCATGTAATGGTGCGGTCAATAATAAATCAGTTTCAACAAGACAAATGTGCCGTTAGTGCTAATGTTTTCACCAAAATGTTAAAGAGCAGAGAAACTTTGGGAGTGCAGGGCTGCAGCAGTTAGAGAGCAGTGTGTGCAGTCTCTGGTGAACCAGAGCTCAGGTAGGACACACAGGAGAGGCAGGTATATACAGGCACACACAGATTGATTGGACTCTACCTAAATCCCACAGAGGGCTCCTCTGCCTCAGCCCTGCAGCCTCATTGATTTCTTTAGTGGTGCAGAGCACAAACAGCACACTTTGGCCGTGCTCCGGTCGATCTTGTCGTTCACTTGAATTTGGAGGGCAGCTTGGCACAAGTTTCTCTCTTGGAATGATCTGTTGGTATTGATAAGAACTTCTGTGGCTGCAGTTTGAGGTTGTGTCTAATATTATTGTATAATAATGGCCTTCATACAAATGTATTTAAATGCGCATTCATGCATACACATTACTATGAGCGTCCAAAAAAGATAAAAGACCAATGCTTTAAAAAAATTGTCACTATATATTTAAATTGCTGTCTACATGACAATACATGTCACTTGTCCAGACATTGAACATCTGTCCTGGGAATAAATACATAAAAAAGATTGGATCGACTAAAATATATGAATGTATATACAGTACAGTGAAGTGAGGCTTTATTCTGTCCTACGCAACCCAAATCGAATACAAATGTTCTGTGATGCCAGGTGTCCAGTCCCTGGATGTGATGGGCAGGGCCATGTAACGGGGAAGTACGCATCCCACAGGAGTGCATCAGGCTGTCCCATAGCAGCCAAGCGGCAGAAGGATGGCTACTTAAATGGTATTCAGTTCACATGGAAATCTGGCAAGACAGAAGGCATGTCGTGCCCCACTCCGGGCTGTGACGGCTCGGGGCATGTCAGTGGCAGCTTCCTCACTCATCGCAGGTTAGTTCAACTGAACAAAAGGTAGATTCTTATTATTATTATAAAAAGTGCTGCAAATCTACTCCTACTAAACACAAACATTATTGTTTGATCTAGTTTGTCAGGTTGTCCACGTGCCACATCCGCTATGAGGAAAGCCAGGCTTTCTGGAGTGGAAATGCTTACCATAAAACAACAGCGAATCAGCAACGGTAACTACAACTGCACCACCACTCAACTACACAATGTAGCCAATCAGCAACACTGATGTGGGATGATTTAGTGAACACAGTTCCAATTTCAGATAATAAACCAATCAGGACGCAGTGTGGTAAGGCCTAAATTGGAAATAAACTGCCATTCAAGGGTGGGCTGTAAATAGAGATTTTCCAATCTGAAAAAAAAAACACCAAAGCTGGTTTACTTGGCAGTAATCAAACAAATCAGAATCAGGCTGAAATTGTGGCTTTGTACTCCATCTGTTTCTCACACCCTGCAGCCTGGACTGCAGGGCATCTCTACTGTACTGAACAAAAATAAGGCACAATTATCTGTGAGCAGTTTTGGTCTTAGCTGACTATATAACCTATTTATTATGAATAAGCTTGTTCACACCAGAAAAGCATATGTTTTGCCCTGATGGACAAATGCTCTTGCGTACTCTGTAGGGCTGGAGCATGAAGAGGAAATTAAACAGCTGGATGAAGAAATCAAAGATTTAAGTGAATCAAATTCGCAAGTGGAGACAGACATGATAAAACTTCGAACACAGGTAGTAAGTATCTTGCGCCATGACTTGTTGAACATTAATATTATTATGTTATTACACAGTTTTTACAGTATATCTTACAACTGCTCTTTTCAGATCACTACTATGGAGTCAAACCTGAAGTGCATAGAGGAGGAAAACAAGGTGATTGAACAACAAAATGAATCTCTCCTGCATGAGCTGGCCAACCTCAGCCAGTCACTGATTAACAGTTTAGCTAATGTCCAGCTCCCTCATATGGTAAGGGCTACCAGGAACAGCAAGCCGGCAAGTTGCAAATCATAGCTAACGTAGCATTACTGCAGCTTACTCATCTTTTGTAACTGACCACAGGCTATTGTGCATGCTCAGTGCAAGATGTGGCACATTGCTTGTCTTTCCAAAATGTGAGGGAGAGTCATTCAAGAATTTATTGCACAATTTGTAATTAAAATTAAAATATTTTTGTCTTTACATATTGTCTTTACCATTTCAAAGGTATGACATACCAATGTAACATATTCATATTATTGACTTCACTGAAATGTCTAATTGCATCATATATGTGTGCTTCAAATCATGCTTTTCACCAAACCAGTATGTGTGCATGTGTGTGTTTGTATTTAAAACTAAAATACGTGGTGTTTATATCTTATTATTATTATTTTACATAATAAGTAATATGTCATATGTTTCCATGTGTTTTACAGAAACCATTGGTACACAAAGAGCCTCCTCTACGGCCTAGTTGTCTACAGATGCAGCAGGTACAACAATGCCTTAAATGTATAGAATATGTTATCCATATTCATGGTGTTTTAATATTTGTTGTTATTGTGTCCAACAGGAGGCACTATCTGAGCAGAACTTTGACGCCTATGTGACGACACTAACAGACATGTACGCAAACCAAGATCAGTACCATACTCCAGAAAACAAAGTACTGTTGGAAAATATCAAACAAGCTGTTCAAGGGATCCAAGTCTAAGCGTGTGCAGAGACACAGAGTCCTCCTGCAGGGGCAGCTGGTCTCAACTCCACAGACATCAAGGCAGTTTGATCCTTCATTCGGTGCGGTAACATCTACAGTCTTATATATTTACTTCTTTCAAAAAATGAGGTATTATGCTCAAAGAGGCCTCAATATTCTTTCATTACTTTTTCCCTTTTGGTCTTGCTTTAAGGAAGAACATTAAAAAATCAACTGCAAAATAGTTTTTGAAGACATTCACATTTTGTACGTTTTCATATGAGCTGACATAGTGTCATGTAATGTTTATAGCTGCTCATGTATGCACATTTTTAGTGTATATTTCTGAACACGAAGCTAATAATATTGGAACGCAAGTTCTTTTTAATGCTTTAAAACAAGCATTTTAGATCAAAAAAGCTGAAAGTGAACAAAAAAACTAAGGCAGGAGGAAGCATTTTCGTTTCTCCACATGGATGATTTTGACTTTTAGATGTTTTCCTTCTTGCTTGTAGGTTGTTTAAAGCAAGAACTGGTTTGCCAATCTTCATTTCCGACAATGCTTGAGAAATGTTTGTGTTTTGTTTTGATAAAAGAAGTGTAGCTTGGTGGGGGATTTTTAACTGGTGCTGTAGATGATTCTGAAGAGGAAACTGACCTGATGTTTGTATGAATGTATGCGAACAGTGCTATTGTAAACATCATTACACGGAAACCCGATGGTGGCAATCCCAGTATCTCGGAGAGTCACATGGTGCAAGCATGGACACTTGCGCTTTCTGATCTCAAACTGAAAAATGTGACAAGACAATGACCTTCAGAGACATGTTTTAGCCTTTAGTGAGAAATCCGCTCTATTTGGAGTCCCGTGAGGATCAAGACATGTCTCAGCAATATTATAAAAATGAAACATTTGTTTATTGTAGGTACGGGATGCAATCCACAAAGAAAAATGGATGGGTATATGCAATTTCATGTTTATAAGCATAGTGGGGTTATGTGAATCTTTTTAATATAACCTATGTAAATTATTGATTTTTATACAAATCTTTTAATACAAAAAGTCTTTTTAAAAAAGAGGAGCAAACCTGGACACTGAGTTTAGAAGCAAAAATCTATGAGTTCCCCTTTTTTCTGTACGATTTTGCACAGGGACACCTTCGTTTCCATGTTTTGATGTTGTTACAGAAACTTGCCGCAGTACCCGAGGGTTTTGTAAAGAGTATTTATAAAGTATGACAGCGGGACTTACAGGGTCACTGTCCCCACTTATGTGCCAGTAGACTATTTGCACTTGTCCTTGAAGATATTATCCTTATGTATGGCGGTGTGCAATTTTCCATGTGACCTCTTTGGCACACGATTGGAGCAACCCACTGCTTGGAGCCACTTTAGGTGTGGAATTAGTACCACTGAGAGGAACAGGGACTTTGAATCAGAGAGGAGGATGTTTATATCCATAGCACCTATACTGTAGGCTATAATTGAGTGTAAAAACATAAATTCTTGCTATGTTTTAGGAAGATAAAGTTATCCCCCAGCAGCACTTTATATCTAATCACTGTACAAAGGATTAAATAGTCAATCAGTTCAAGGTTTTTTAAAAATCTGAATTAAACGAGGGTTCTCTTCCCTGATGCAGGAGGAGGGAGTCCACATAGGGGTAATACAATCCAGCATCATGCCTGTATGCTTGACTGTATGCACCCCTTCATCCTGTCGTAGTTGTTAGACGTCATCTCCAAAATTTGCCTTTTTGAGAGCTATAGCAAAAGGTGCTTGTCTTTCACCTGACTCAATCTCATCTACTGTACTTTACTGTCCTGTTTCAGGACTCAAATACCCACCGTTCATCGACTGCATATGCCTTTTCCACTGCATTGTGTCTGCAGCTTCTGCCAATATAGTAATGCTTCAGTAGAGTAATAGCTAGTTCCAGTTTTTGAATTAATTCTCATTATCAGTGAAATGGAAAAGGGATTTTAAAGCACAAACTGGCTGCTCATCTGATGTTGGTACATAAATAACAATCCTAAAAGAGTTATCTGTGACTATCTTAAGGGAATACAAAAGGTTGTCACTTATTTAGAATGCTGACTTTTCAAATAATTGTGAATTTATCCATCAGAGTTTAATATTTTATTTGAACCAACTGATTTGGAGGTTGATTTCAGTGACCATAACAAGGACAGGATTTTGTATAAACTATTGTGCTCTGTGGAACTGAAGTTTGATTTATTTTTGTACTACACAGCATGGATTTGTTGACATTTTAATTTTGCTATAAATGTGTGAGATCACAAGTTGCTGTGATATTTCATTTATAAATTGTGAACTTTGTACAATTTTGTCATGCTGGATGTTGACACATCTTACTCTAAATAAAGGAAAATGTGTTGCCAGAGACCTGCACAATGGTACTTCCTTGTCTCGTTTTCTTAAAAAAAAAATTGACTGCCACTTGGTGGCAGTCAAATGCCAATTATCACCTACAGATTTACAAGCTCATTCAGAAAAGTATAGCTGTTGCCAAGTGTGTACTTATTTACTGTAGATACAAATAGGGAATAGAATACTACAGTTAAGACAATGTATTGAGATGTCTTTATCTAATGGGCTACCAAACAAAGACAGTTTTATTTGTGTTTCAGCCAAGATAATCTAATTTACCGTGGTAAAAGTGATGCGCATTGATCTTTATCACTGTCCAGTATATGCCCTCTCTCATAAATATATATATTACTATTTCAATTACTTCCAGATCTGACCCAGACGTATCTACTTATTGAGCAAAAGATAACCAGGCCTATAACTTCCATTGACAGCGCGTTCTCCTTTTTGCTGACGCTTACCACATGGAAAATGCGCTATAATCACGGTTGGCGCGCTCCTGTAGTTCACCCACTTGACCAGCAGATGTCAGCAGATCGAACCCAATACCGCAAGAAAGCGCGAGACAATTTATGAAGTAGATTACACTAAAACATGAAATTATATTATTGCTATCGAGCCACATAACAATACTTGCATGTCTCTAAAGCAAAGATTAAAGGATAAGAATAAATAAGATGAATGTGCAGTGATTTCTGCATTTGAACATTTGCAAAACACCATTCGTAAAGTTTAGTTTTACGCACCGACAGGAACGTTTGCGCTCGAAACTGAATGTAGGCGTCCCTTACTTTATTCCTTTCTTTTTCTCCCCCCTCTTTCCTCCTCCTCTCCCTCCTTCTCCCTGCGCTCCCCGGTCACGCACACGCTCACGCACCCGCCGCGGTGTGTGCGCGTCTCTCTGCCCCGCTCGGAGGTTTGTTGCGCTCACACTCTCCCCTTGTGCGCGGCAGCTGGCGGTCTGTTTGCAATGGCGCTGCGGGCTGCCCACGTCTCCGTCTCCCCTCGGTGCCTGCTGCTCGCCGTGGCCGGGATACTGCTCGCCGGGGGACCGCACCCGGCTCTGTCATGCCCCAGCCGCTGCCTGTGCTTTCGGACCACGGTGCGATGCATGCATTTAAACCTGGAAACCGTGCCGGCCGTGTCCCCGCAGACCACCATTCTGTAAGTAGCCACCGTTGCATCGGATCGAAATAACGGGGGCCGACTCTCTCTCTCTCCAGGAACTTTGGGGCCCAAAGGAATGCGCTGAAAGTTTTGCAGCTCCATTTCTCAGTCTGCTGGTCCCGTGCCAGGAGCTCTGTCCCATTCAGATGTTGTTGAACTCTTGTTTGATTGCGCACGGTCCCGTTGCTTTTTTGGGAGGGTTTATGGCCGTGCATAGTTTATGTATGAGTTACTGCAATAGTGAGGGGAAGTAAACTGCTTTTTAAAGTTGGAGAGAGACACCTGCCAGTGAGTTCAGCTGTTGGTCGCAGAGTTTAATGGGCAGTTTTAGGGCAACACAGCTGGTAAAGTCAGCGGTGTTGAGCAAGTGTCTTTAGGGGAAGTCATCACTGTTGGAATTGTACACATTGTAGCCTAATGACAAGGAAACAACTACTTAAAATGTGAGTTAAAAGTATCCAAGACACACTCTAAGGAGCACCTCTAGTTATTATTTGCTTTAGGCCCCATATCAGAGTCAGAATTAGAAAAGTTTATTGCCAATGAACAGAATTCACAAATATAAGAACTTGCTTTGTTGACAAGGTGCAACATAAAACAATAAAGAACGATAAAACAACCTATATAAAGTGCATATAACTGTTAAGTCACTGCTTTATGCTAAAGTGAACTGTGAAGTTGCTTCCTTTGTCAGCAAGCCTTTGCAGAGGTTAAACTCCAGTCCATATTTGCCTTTCCACTCTTGATAAAAGCAAGGAAATACCTCTCACTTGTCAGGCACTTGTGAATGGGCTCTACATGCCAGGAGCACTTGAAACTTTGTATGTTTCTGTGTGGTGCCCTTTGTCTTTGATAAGCCAACATGTAAACGCCTATAAATAGACCTATTGAAAGGGTAAATCAGAGCACAAAGGGGCATCAGAGCTCAGGGCACTGCAGCAGAAATCAGGCCTGGAGCTCCTACAGCCAGTGAGAAAATGTATGTTACAACTTGACCCATTTCCCCAAAGTCAGATACAGCTCCACAGGGAAGTATTTAGAGTTTCTGTGCTGATTTAAGCCTAAATACTGTACTAGCCTGAATGCCCTAAGCTTTGAAGCTACAGGCTCTTGTGGCGGTTGTTTGGGTTGTCAAGACTAGACTTGCAAACTTCCTCTGTGGTAGTAAAAGGTGATTACACCAACTAAAGCCACCTTGACTCAAAGGGTCTCAAAAATGGTCCCTTAAAGTTGGTAAAAAGTTCATAGATCAGATCTCATCAGACTACTATAATTTTGCATCTCACTAGGGCTGAAACAAGTTCATTTATAATCAGTTGTAACTAATAGATTGTTGAAATAATTGACAACTAATGTAGTGATGGAATGATTGTCATCTGAACTGTACAGACTCCACGGAAGAGGTTTTATGACTCGGACAAAACAAGAATTACACCAAGATGACACAGAAAAAATGTACGTTTAGTGTTCACTTTAGGCTTCACTTTAGCCTCATCTGGGTCTAATTCAGTAAAAGTCAAATTTACAGGCCTTTTGCAATCCAAACAAGTAATCAATTAACCTAAAAAATGGTCGCTTGACTTATCGATGAGTAAAATAATCATCTGTTGCAGTTGCTGTCCAGTTATAATGCGCATATTCTTTGGATGCGGTGCGTTCGGGCTTGTTGCCATGACGTTTTTTCCCCTTTTATACTTGGATAAAGATGCATGGACTTTCTTCTCCCCCAGATTTTTTGTTCTTTCTGTCTGACATTTGTTTCTCAGCTGTTCTCTCCAAGGGCAGTCTGTATGACGGATGATGGTAAATTACTTTTCCTCCACAATAATGGACGGAGACTTATCTTCTCTGGGTTTCTGGGGAAATGATTTAAAAGTTTGTGAGAAAAGGCGGATGTACCTTTTATCAACAGTTTTTACAGTTTGTATAAAGGCAGGTATTTGAGACTGTGAGAGTAAGCATAAGCATAAGCTGGTCTAAATTGGGTATTTGGTTGATACTTGATATAATGTCTTTTCTTGCATTATTGTTGGTGAAATCTGTCAAACAGTTGCACAGTTGGTGGTTGGTATCAGTAGTGCAAGCTGTTGGTTTAACCTCATAAGTTTCTTTATTTTTTGTACATGTTTTAAAAGAATAAACACAGAACACAACACGGCCAGAGAGCAAATATCATAGCAAGAACATAACATCAACCAATCATCAACAACAGAAAAGCACATTTAAATTAGAATAAAAGTCCAAAGTCTGTCAAATTTGTCCGTTGCCAAATCTAGTCTGAAAAACCCCATGAGTTTCACATAGTATTTTGGGTATTATCTGGGCTCTCGCTGTTCATTGTCTTTGGGGATGAACTCTGTGGCTCCGAGCTGAGCATCAGGAGCAGAGAAAGTGAAGCTCATTGTTGGAATTTGCTGCAGCCGGGCTGTGGGAGGCCTCCGTCTCTGCAGCTCTATGGAATGCAAAGGCAAAAATCCCTGAAGCTTTGCTCATTTGCACTGGGAGATTGGACCCAAGATAGTTGTTGAGAGGAGCTCCGCCGGCCTCGCTCTTCTTGTGCCCTCCAACGCTGCACAGCTGAGAGAATGTGACCCACTGGATCACGTTTCATGCTGGATGTTGCGTTTAAATCCCTGCTATTTATTTTGAAGTTAATAATTACTTTAAAAAAAAAGTTTATCCTTGATTATTTTCAACCAGTGAAAGTTATTGAAGGGACATGACTTGTTTTGTTCAGATTGTGTTGATCACTCATAAACATTTACGTGTATTTTTTACAAAGAGTATAAGTAGTATAGTTTTTTTTTTAATCTGTTATTAAGTTATCTGCATCTTTATTATTATACTTCTGTACCTAATCTGTGTTGCAACATCTGAATTTCCCCATTGTGGGACAATAAAGGTTATCTTATCTTATTTTAGTTCTTACAGTTGATTCTATATCGTTATCTTTGATTTCATTTCATCAGATGAAAAAGCAAACACAAATATAAGTGTATATATACAAGTCAAGGTGGCTTTCTCAAACGTCGGTTCATTAAGGAGAATTCCTAACCCTGTCATGCTCTGAAAAGAGAACTTTAAATCTTCGAAGGGGTTTTCTGCAGCTGACAGTCAAACAATAACTGTCCTACAAGCGCAGCGACAATCTGTCCCTGCTCGGCTCCGTATGACTCATGCAGAATGGCTTTGGCACGTCCACATGTGTCTGCCCGAATGACTTGCCCCACTTCGGAGGAGCAGAGGGTCCACACATGGGCCTCAGATGGGCTGGGTCAAGGCCAGGCGCTCTCGTCATCTTGGCTCGGACAAGAATAAACTCAAAACGTTTAAAATGCTCCGCGCAGCTTTTGCCTGCATTAAGTCCATCAACCATCATGAAATTTGTTTGGGGCACGGTTGCGCCATTTTTGTAGAATAGAGTAAACCACGCTTGTGTGTAAGTAGACATGGCATGGTTTTATTTTTGGATAGTGAGGCAATGACATCGTATAATCTGCCTTTTTTGGTGGTGCAAGTACCACGTTATTACCGTATATAACCATATTATAGATGGCTTGCAAACTTTGTAAATAAATAAATAAAATGTATTGATTATGGCATCTTTTTTGGCCCACCGTCATTAAAATCAATTACTTTCTAACTTGTTTCGTCGAGTGTACAATAGGGAGTTAGAGTTGTGGGGTGCTTTGTGCTTTGTGCAGTATACGCAGCCAGTCTGTGCAGGGCTCCAGACTGTTTTATGACTCCCGCTTTCTATGTCTTGAGAACACATTAATTGACTCTTTTAACAAGTCCTGGAAAACCTCCTTAATTTCACATTTGCTGACTTGGTCCAAACCTAATCTCCCTTCAGAATGGTATTGTTTACTAAACATGCACAGTACAGCTTCCTCCATTCTTTTCCATGTCGACTGAGTCACTCCACTCCCCGTCCCTCAAGCTTCCTGAAACAGCACAAAGCAACAATAAAAGACCAGCTTGATTTCTGGCACAAAAAGGCTCTGTTATGGTTCAGTAAAGCTATTGTTTTACATGATGAGATGCACCTCGGGGACTATAGATTAGCTTGGACGTGGAAGGAATGTTTAGTATGACAATCTAAAGACAGAACAATAGCTGTTTAAATATAGTCTGTGGTGTATTAGTGGTTATGCGTAGCTGAAGTATTTTCATTGGTACAATTGGCAATGGCTTTTCTTTTCTTGGGTCACTCAGGACAAATCATTGGGCTTGTAGCTTGCAGTGATTTTAGTATCGGTCTTATGCTGGTTGTCTTTTGTACTTGTGTACTTGTTTCATTTTCTCAGTTGCATTTACTTCAGTAACTTTGTGAAGACATTTTACTTCTCAATTCTCTCAAGTGACAAACGTTTTATGTTGACAATATTCAATGATTTGAGCGTTTGTGTTTCTTGCAATGCTCCGTTAGATGTGATTTAGTGTTTTGGTTTTGTTAAATTGCCACACATAAACTGTAAATTATATGTCACGTCCAAACAGTTCCAATTACAGTTATTCTTACATGAGGAATAGTTTCCTCAATTACTTTTTCACTCTTCCTCAAGTAAATTCTTATACTTGAGTAATATTTTTGTTTATAAGAGTTTTTGTTTATAAGAGTTCTTCTATTAAAAGTGTTTTTTAAAATTCCTATAAGTTATCTGTCCTTTTCCTCTGTATCTACCTGCGTTGTAACAATGAAATTTCCCCATGTGTGGACAATAAAGGAATATCTTATCTTATCTTATATTATTTTTGCATAACGTAACTCTTGAGTGTGATTGTTGGCTCATCCATCCACCTCTGCTTGCGGTCTGACATTTTGATCTGGAAGTGAAATCCTGGTATTCCAATACATAATATCTGTGAGTGATGATTACATGGTATCAGTGGTACATCTTTAGAGGCTCTCTCTGACTTCTCGACAGAGCTCCAGGCGAGTATCAGGACATGTCTGGGCACAGCTGTCATCCCTCCACCGCCGCCCAGCCTCAGAGAAGTGTTGTCAGAAGGTTGCCCCCCTCCTCACCTGGAGATCACCCCCCTCTCCCCAAAAGGATGATCACACGCAGAAGAAAGTACCTTGGAAAATATTTGACATTTGAAGAAACATCTGTTAAGCACGGCTGGATCGCTAAAGAAGACGAGGACTAAACTGACACTACAGATCCCACTAAAAGATCTTGAACATAATTATATTTAAGGTTTACCCAAAAGTATTGCCTTCTTTTCACCAGTTTGACTCTTGGTGAAGTTCATAATGTTACTTCCAATTATGCAGACGACACTCAGATCTATGTTTCACTGTCGGCAGGTGAATATGGACCAGTAGATTCACTCTGTCGCTGCATCCAACAGATCAGTTTGTGGATGTAAAACAACTTTCTCCAGCTGAACTCAGACAAGACTGAAATAATCGTTTTTGGCCCACAGAAACAAAGAGAAAGTGTTCGCGGTCACCTCCAGAGTCTCGCTCTAAAACCTACAAACCAAGTTAGAAATCTGGGGGTAATAATGGACTCAGACTTGAACTTTAACAGTCACTTCAAATCAATAACATCAGCAGCGTTTACCATCTAAAATCACTGCCAGAATTAAAGGTACTATTTAGTGTCTAAACCAGATTTGGAGAGACTTATCCATGCGTTTGTCTACAGTAGATTAGACTACTGCAACGGCCTGCTCACTGGCCTCTCCACACAAGCTGTAAAACAGCTGCAGTACATCCAGAACGCTGCTGCTCGGGTCCTGACCAGAACCAGGAAGTACCATCACATTAGTCCTGTTCTCAGGTCTCTGCACTGGCTCCTGTGGCTCAGAGAAGAGACTTTAAAGCTGCTTTGCTTGTGTAAGTCTCTCCACGGCACCAAAATCTACCCAGTTAGATATGCTCTTACCATATTAACTACCTCGTACTTTGATGACCTCGGGGTCTGTCCTCCTGCTGGTGCCCGGAGTCAGGACCAAACATGGGGATTCAGCATTTATGTTTAATGCAGCTAAAATGTGGAACGGTCTCCCTGAGGTTGTGAGACCCCTACACTGAACGTGCTCATGTCAAGGCTAAAGACAGTACTATTAAGCCGTGCCTTTGACGGAGAGAATTGTATCTATATTGATTATCTTGATTTTAATGTGAATATTTATGCTTTTATTTGATGTGTTGAGATTTTAATTCATGTTTTAATGTCTGCAAAACACGCTAAATTACATCTGTACAAATTGTGCTCTACAAAGGCATTTTGCGTGCTTACGAAAGGAATGTTTAAACTGCCAGAAAGATTTGTTTGTTGCTCACATTTTGTCCCTGCATCTTGGACGCTGTTTTGTGCACTAACCACAAAGAAAGAGGGATCTTTTAGTTCTACTTCCTGAAATGGGGTTTTTTCCCCAACCTTTCTTTCCAAACTGTCAAACTTGACTGATGGAATGGATACATTTTTATCACACCAAAACAAATTTATCGTTAGAAAAAAAAACTCCATGGCCAAAACCTAAATTAAACTAATACACTCTTACACTCTAAACTATGTAGTCAACACTTCACACAATCACATCTGGCACTTTTTTTTTCTGACTGAATAATACAGTGGGATCCTGTCACACATTAGCTGCCTTTACAAGAAGAAAGAGCGCATATAATAAAATGGCCGACTCACTCTGATAAGATCCATATGGGAGGATTTTTTTTCTGACGAATTACAGGCTATGACCTCATTTTTGTTATTTGGCCAAGATTTCACAAACATCTTCTCGGGTCTTATTAAGTTTACAGAGGATCACAAGTACCTAATACATGTTCATAAGTCAGGATAAATGGAGAAGCTGTGACAAGGAAGGCATTCAGGGTAAAATACTAATTGTTGTGTCAAAAAGGAGTGTGGATTTGTGCCGCTTTCCTTGTGTCACCATGTCACGTTTTGTCATGATCTGTAAATGTAGTGATGTCTTTTATGACCCCATGGAGTACAAGACCACAAAGTAATAAAATTCCACAGATGGTAGTAAGATGTTGTTATGAACAGGAAAAGGTTTTATCCAACTTGTGTATTTTAGGCAGAATTAGCTGTTAAAAGCAAGAACAATACAGAAAAGTGATAAGAATCAACATACGCATGAGCGTAGTAGTGTGTTTTCTAGTTTTCACGGACAATTCATGGGTTTCAATTTCCGGTTTATAACATTTTAAGGAATGTTAACCAAGATATGTAAACGTAGTGACTGTTGTCTTGGTTATCTTACTGTTAGAGGTAAAGTAGTGCTGCCCAATGCCCATGACTGTAACAGCTGTTGAAAGTATTCGCTGTCAATGCTTTTTGCTCACTCAGCATTCTTTTTCCTTTCTCTGCAGAGATTTAAGATTCAACAAAATCAAGGATCTGCAACCGGGTTCCTTCAGACGCTTGAAAAACCTTAACACACTGTAAGTAACAGACATTTCTCACACCATGCCACAAGTTTATTGTCATTAGATGTTACATGTGTTAAAGGTGTTACCTGTGATCCAGAATACACACTTTTCACATAATTGATCACACACACTTATTTACCAAGATTTAGTCTGGTCACACTGCCCCCAATCGAGTCAAACTCAAACCGTAATGTGCAATCAGATGTGTTTATGTGTTTAAGTGATGCAAGTGAAACAAATGAGTCAATTAGAACAGAATCCGGTCTCACCTCAGCTTAACAGTGTTTTGTGCTTTGCTCATTGATCCTGACTTGTCTGTCTTTTAGTCCCTGTGATATTTTTGTCTTGGTTTTTTCCTACATTGCAGCATCGTTTTGATACAGATCTGATTGGTTACTCCTCCTGCCAATCAATTTAAACTCAAACTGGAGATTAAATGTCAACCAGACTGATATTGATCTGTATAAAAATGCAGAAAATAATCATTCATCTAAAAAGTGTCAGCACTACTTTATTTCTGTGTTTAATGAAGGTGTGCCGTTTCTATTCTATTCCATTTATTTTTGTAATGCCTGAAATCACAAAAGCAGTTGCCTCTATTATGTATCCATCTGACTATAATGTCAGAATCAGAATCAGAAAAGGTTTATTGCCATTGTTAATTAACAAAATTCACAAACATAGGAACTTTGCTTTTGTGATTAAATGTGGACATTTAAATGCACGTTTTTAATGGATTGCCAATATACTCTGGATATTATTATTGGGATGATAATAAAGAATAATGAGGGATGTATGTTTTTGTCAACATTGTCTACCCCAAATTTAGAGATTGAAATGTAGGGTTTCAGTTCAGCAACATAGAAAAAAAAAAAAAAATTTCAGGATCCAGTACACTTTTAAAGAATTCTAGAATATAACGGGCCAACTTTGTCTATAGAGATCCAAAACGTCTTCACGTTCTCGTCCAGACACTGGCTAAAGCTCATGTACAAAACGCACATAGAGATACATTACCAAAAACCATGTACCAGTAATAAAAAATAAATAAACAAAAGAGCCGTGGAACATGCAGACAAGTTGCTTTTAAAAACTTACTTTTCAATGAGCTCTGAATTTAGAATGTATCATCATAATTTATCTATACTGGTTTAACATTGGCTAACTGAAACTGATATGATGTGGGACGACACAATCTTGAGCTCTATTAAGCTAAAGAACGGAATAAATAATTGCTTTTACATATCAGCCTACTTCTTACTGGTGGAAAACTCATTCTCCTAAGGAAGTCCGGATTCATGTCATATTTTCACATCCTAAGGTCAGGGGTATTTACACAAACATTCTGTCTCTTTATCTCACCACTGTAAACGGAAACTAGCCTATTGTAACCCAAAATAACCTATGCTTTCTGTGTCCCCAGCCTCCTTAACAACAACCATGTACGAAGAATCCCAAGAGGAGCATTTGAAGACCTGGAAAATCTCAAATATCTGTGAGTCATCCCCCCTTCTTGCTTTTCGATTTTCGGTCGAGTTAAATGAGGCTGCGTGCCAGGAGTCAGGACATACATTAGTAGTTATAAAGTGCCTGCTGTGTTGTCGTAGCTGCGGAAGACATCGGCTGTAAATTAAACGATGCCTTGTTAGACCACTGATTCAGCAAAATGTGTCATTGATGTTTATAGAATGGCTCCTCCTTTGAACCTGATACGGGTTGTGCTGACTGGGGACATTTGGTAGAAATGGCTGGAGCAAAGCTTTTCCAAGGGATAATATAGTCATAAAGGCATCTTAGTACGTGGTTTGAGCATCAGGCGTTTTCGCTCAGATCATACAAAATCAGCTGCCAGGAATTAAATGTGAATATAATGTATAATAGTTTAGGATTAAATAAATAGGATTCTTTTTCAATGTAACTTGTATTTTACCAGGAAAATCCCATTGAGATTACTAATCTTTTGCAAGGGAGTCCTGGCCAAGACAGCAGTAAAGATCATTCACACATTTAACCTTAGATCCTATAGATTTAAACTGACCTATTGAATTCATTTTATTTAGTTTCCAGACCTTTTGTAAGTCATGCCGTTATGTTGTTATGTTGTGTAAGCAGAATGAATAATTTGAGTGGACTAAAGACGTACATGATACTGTATAAAAATGATATTGTATGTATTATTGTCCGTATCGAGTGGATCAATTGTATGCACTTTCCGGACTGATTGTGAACCTTTACCAACAAAATATGGATTTGACAGCTCTAGTTAGGTGTTTAGATTTGTATGACTTTAACCAGCAGCAGTTTCTTCTGACTTACTACTACACAAGTACCTGTTTTATCAGCGGGTTTAATTACAGAGTGGACTTTCAGCTGTATTGTCTTGACTTGGTGATTAGCTGATTCAGTGTGCTTGGGGGCGAGTTGTGTCTTTGTGTGTGACACCTCCTCCCTTCCCCTGGACTTTGGCAGCCCCACTCTCTGTCATCTCCCATGTCCTTTACACTTAACGGCTGGGTGACTGTCTACAGCAACACTCTTACCTCTCCCACGACCGCGACCTTAAACAAGTCAAGCAAAGGACGAGCTTTGTTTGACTTCCGCCACTGCTGCACTACTGCTGTTTACGTATCATGGTTAAGATTGTAAATGCAGACAGATTGCATTGAGAGACTTTTTCGTACCGGTTAAGATTAGAATGAGCAGCTGCTAATTGAATATAGTGGTGGTTCATGAATAGTCAAGAGAATGTACACATTTTGGGTGCGATTTGTCTTGTGCTGTGATGAAACGCACACATTCACACAAGTGGCTTCATACAATTTGTTGGTTACTTTTTCTGTAGTTCCACCGACATGATTGCCCTATAAAAGGTGCGTGTGTGTTTGTGTGTATCATGTAAAATCTTCTCTTTTCCAAATACCATGTACGATACACCGAGGGTCTGTGGGTTCATCTTCTGTGTAACATTTCACATTTCATTTTCAGATAATTTAGACCATTTCTCTCGTAGACGGTGGTTCAGTGTGGCATCTGGTGTGAGTGTGTGTGTGTTACTAATGGTACCGATTATCTCTTCTTTCAGCTATCTGTACAAGAATGAAATCCAATCAATTGACAGACAGGCATTTAAGGGGCTTGTCTCTCTTGAGCAACTGTAAGTGACCAACTTCTTTCTTCACATTTTGTCTCCTCATCTCTGTCTTGTTACGTCTTTAATCTGCTGCTCCAGAGACTATGAACAATGCATGGGGCCTGGCCAAGACTAAAAGTTTAGATTTTACAGTGTATTTAACAAAGAGGGCTATGACATAATGGTCAAAAGCATTACTAACTGTGTGGGCCTAATGCAGGGCCCATAATATATTATTTCATTTGGGTGCTTTTCCTCTCCCCCTCTGTGAGCCTCTCTCTCCTGCTCAATCACCATGCATGCCATCTGTGCCCTTTGTATGCAGACTGTGCTGTCCCGTTTGACCTCTGCAAGTGTCGCATGTGGTCAGGAACCATCTCTGCAAAACTCCCATACAAAGTATTCCGCATTTGTGAATTTGTTTGCATAGCTTGCATTAATTTGCTAAAGATTGTGCTTCTGTTGCTGCATTACGACCAAAGTAGCTTCAGTGTTTAAACCTTTATGTCCAGCTGCCATTATTTAACATTCCAACACAGATAGATGACATGCTGTATGTCATTATATGTCCCTGTATTGTGAGTACCTTAAGGCCAGATAAACATCGTTTGGATCAGGTCGGACTTCTGATCGCATGCCTTGCTTTGCATTGTACTACATTGAGTTGTGTGTGCATATGTGTGCATGAGTTGGTTCTTTGTCAGCATGGAGGACTATTTGATTAGTTACTGCAGTTAATGAGTTTAGTTTTTAATGTTAAATCTTGTGCTTTGTTGTTATGTCTGGATGGACATGCTTTATCTTCTGTGCAGTTTCTATTGTTGTGTTGTCCTGTTTTGTAATAGACCAAGTTGAATGTAATTTATAACATCATATATAAATTACCATTTAACTTAGGGTCTGAACAATCAAATTATTCTCAATTTATTCTTAGATTTACATGTGATAGACTGTACGTTCTAACCTTCAGATGTGCTTCGTTCATACTTTTCCAGATACCTGCATTTCAATAACATTGAATCTTTGGAGCCAGAATCCTTTGCTCACCTGCCAAAGCTGGAGCGCCTGTAAGTCTATATTACACGTGTAACCAGCAATTTATCATGACCAAATACATCCTTTTCTTTAGCTATTCAGTACATTGTTTTGGGGGCCCTATGTTTCCCCAGTCCTTTCCTGAGATATTATTACTTGATATGAGAGGAATGCCCCTAAACATATTACATTGGCTAACTTGAAAACATTCCTCTTTGTGACGTGTTGATAATAGGGCTTACTTTTGTCCATCTATTGCTTTCCAACTATAATCAATGTGACCATGCTCTGAATTTGCAGTAACACGATTCTTTCTCATCAGATTTTTACACAACAACAGAATCACCCAGCTGGTGCCAGGGACGTTTTCCCATCTCCAGGCCATGAAGAGACTGTGAGTCAATCTTTGAACTTTGTACCCATGCACAGCTGATTTTTTTATACTCCAGTCAGTTTGAACATAACTTAAGGATTTCAATTAATGCAATCGGATGGTGTTCCCTATATATATATATTATATCCCACATCGATGTAAAAACTGTATTAAAATGGAAAACTTGATCAGTATCCAACAGACAATAACCAGTGAGCCATGCACTTTCCCACACCAAACCCCTTTGAACTCGGTCCAGCAGACTGCAATGTTTGGATTTAGTTGCTCAAGGTCAACTACACCCAAACAAATGTAGATATAACTTTACCCCAAAACACTTGTATTTATTTATTTCTGTCACACAACACCGCACAGTTAATATTACAACCCAAAACGGCTGTGTGTAATCTCTCTCTTCTGTTTCTTTCTGTTGTTCCCATGGCGATCAGACGACTGGACTCCAATGCTTTAAACTGTGACTGTGAGCTGCTGTGGCTGGCCGATCTGCTCAAACAATACGCCGAATCGGGAAATGCACAGGCCGCTGCCACCTGCGACTACCCCAGCCGCCTTCAGGGACGATCGGTCGCTACGCTCACCGCGGAAGAGCTCAACTGTGGTACGAAAAGATCAGTCTGTAAACGCATCTGATGTCTTTCTTATCTGGTTAGGCCTTAGTTATTGTATTACTTGTTTTACGGATCTGCCGCTCTTAGATTATTGATTTCTACACTATAAATAAAATAAATTATTATAATTTTTTTTTTTTACAAAGCACCGCCGAAAACGCAAAATGCATTAAATTAAATGTAAAAAGCGGTATTAAATCAAAAGATAAGAGCGCGTGAAGCAATTTCTCGCCAAACTCCTGCGGGAGTCATTTATTTTGGAAAGCATTGTTGTGACCGTAAAAATCTGTAAACGAAGTAATAAAAAAACTGCGGCCTTAATCATGAAGAAATGACAAAGAAACATGTCTATTGTGGATTTGTAAGCTTGATTTAATGGTGCACTTTGTAACTTTTCTACTCGAGAGTCCTTGTCCCTAGATATGTTATTTCTTTTCCTGAAATGTTTCACAGTATGGCTTTAAAGTTATCCCTCTCCAGACAATTAGATGACGCCATTAGCCTAAACTAGGTCCAATTTAATGCCATACTGTGAAACTTTCCTGAAAAAGCAATAACATCTGAAGCGAGCATGTGGCAAACCCTCCACATTTAAGTAAAAAAAAGAAAAAAAAGGTTGTAATATAATTGTACATTGTTAACAAAGGTGTATCCTCCCTTTGTAGTGCATGTTAAAATAACCAGATGTGTCTCAATCCCGTCAAAATATATCTTTGAATTGAGACCACATGCTGTTTTTGCTGCCGCTTCCTGTCTGTGAATCAGTGGTATATTGTGATAATGGGGCCCAGTGGCGCTATGCATTGAAACTGTGTCATGTTTATTTATTTAACGTATCACATGTATTGAATATCCTCTTTGTTTGAACTTCGACTGCTGTTTTTGAAAGCATCTATTTGTGTTTTCATTGTAATTTATTTGATACACCCAAACTAATAGGCAGTTTGTTCCTTACCAACCAGCTTTATATTTACAGTGTTGTCAGAAAGGAAAATAGTACTGTCTTTGGGAGAACATTTAACTGTAAACACATAATTGGATGGATCAAACTTGTCTATTCTTGTTCACTGTAACCCACTGCCTCATTTTTCTCTAGACCAAGGAAGTCTCTCCTGTTTAGCTCTTTCTTTTTTTAATTTTCTTTCTTGTGGCTCTTCTGTGAATAACAATATGTGTCTGGTTGTACAGCTGTTTAAACACCGTCACCCCCCCTCCCCTTCATCTGCATCAAAATCACTTCTTCAGTATCTTCCTGCTTCACTTCCTACCTTTTGTATTTTGCGTCAAACGTAGTTACAGACTTCAGAAATAAGTCGTAATATGTCAAACTTACATTGCAGAGGTACCGAGGATCACATCGGAGCCGCAGGACGTCGATGTTACGTCAGGGAACACTGTTTACTTCACCTGTCGGGCCGAGGGCAACCCAAAACCACAAATCATCTGGCTCAGGAACAAGTGAGCTTTTATTTATTCAGAGCATAATAAAACTTTGCTCTTAGTGATTGTCTTAAGGAAGTTAAAAATCAATTTAATAGATTTGAATTGGCATGATACACCTTGAATAAAGGGATGTCACGATATAAAATGTTACGATTATTGTGATTAATAACATCACTATATTCATGATTATTGTGACTGTTACTGAACAACAATGGAGTCTTTCATTTCTTCCTCTCCCATTGTCTGACCGACTTTACGAAATTGAACTTTCTGAAAGACAAAATGTGAAATTTGACAAAAACAAGACAAATTTAAAAAGGTAGTTACATTTAGAATACTTAATTTTGCTTCTAAAACGGTCACGATTATTCATTTTTGGTTCTTACGATTATATTGTGAGCTAAATTATTGATCCAGCAGAATAATCTTGACATCCCTACTTGAATATTATCTTGGAGTAAATGAAACAATTGATGAGGATGACCTACTTATTGAATTTTCTTTCTCCAGTAATGCTCTGAACATGCGCGAGGACCATCGTCTTAACCTGCTTGAGGACGGGACTCTGATGATCCAGGATACCAGAGAGACTGACCAGGGAGTCTATCAGTGCATGGCCAAAAATGTGGCCGGGGAGGTCAAGACGTCCCAGGTCACACTCAGATATTTTGGCGCTCCTTGTAAGTGCTGACAGAAAACAGATGAAAACATGTCTTAGATTATGTATTCTCAACGTATGAATTGCTTTTCCTCACTCCTTTTCTTTCTTTCTTTCTTTCTTTTTCCAGCCCGACCCAGTTTTGTGATCCAGCCCCAGAACACAGAGGTGCTGGTGGGAGAGAGCGTCACCCTGGAGTGCAGTGCCACCGGACAGCCCCAGCCCCGTATCACCTGGACAAAGGGAGACAGGACACCCATCCCCAGCGACACCCGGATCAACATCACCCCATCCGGAGGACTGTTTATTCAGAACGTGGTGCAGGCTGATGGAGACCAGTACACCTGCTTTGCCTCAAATAATGTGGACACTATACATGCCACAGCCTTCATCATTGTTCAAGGTACAACTGTTTAGGGTGAATAAAGTACAGCTGCAACATGAGTGTTATGATAAAGGCTTTAGCTTGGTTATTATTGTTATTGACTATTGTTTAACTTATACGGTGTTTGCCAAACTGAATATATATTAATACTTTATATCAATACTTTATTTTTATAGTCCATTTGTTCCTCCTTCATAGCTATCCCCCAGTTCTCAGTGACGCCACAGGATCAGTCAGTTTTGGAGGGTCACACAGTTGATTTTACCTGTGAAGCCACCGGTTACCCTCAGCCTGTGATCGCCTGGACGAGAGGAGGCAGCCCCTTACCCACAGACCGACGCCACACTGTCCTGTCCACTGGCGCTCTGCGCATCACTCGTGTGGCCGCTCATGACGAGGGTCAATACGAGTGTCAGGCTGTCAGCCCTGTGGGAACTGTTCGCACCGCAGTGCAGCTAAGCATTCAACAGAGAGGTAAGAATCACTTACTTCTTCCAATCTTCCAAATAAATAGATGAGAGATGTGAGAGATAGTTTTTCATTTGATGTTGTTATTGGACAGAATTCCATCACACTGTAAACATTTAGACTGTGTGTAATCTCAGATAGGAACTTGCAGTCACTTTTTTGGTATTTTCCCATTTTATTAAAATAAGAAATAGCTCTTCTAATCCTGAGTTTTCTGGTGATTTGCAACTACATGTTTGACGTAGAATAAAAGGTATTGTCCTTCTAAAGATTTAATGCAGTATAATGTGGGTGTTAGCTTGGGTATTACAACCCATTTTCAAACAGTGTATGTTTTGTTTGAGGAAGAGGGCGGGTTTAGGTGGTAAAAGTTAAGAGGGTGGGAGTGGAGCAGTTCCCGCCATTTATAGTAATTTGTCCATATAAGTCTCTCCTTGATAGTTGTAATATGGACTCACAGACACAAACCTGCATTATTGTGCAGTGTGAAGGCGTTGTTTGTGCATCTGGACATTTAGAGAAGTAAAGACACATGGCAGTCTGTAATCCCGAGATGACACCATGTTTTTCCATGTAGTAATGGCTGTTAACATGATTTAGAGTACACACTAAGTCGAAGCCGCCCACTAACCCAATGTAATATGTTTGTTCTTTATAAAGAGGGGGTTTCTCTTCTTAATGAGCTAAACCCACAACTAATTGTGTGAGAAATTAGACATATGCTTTAAATTCTTGTGGGTTTTGTTGTAGATTTTGCAAGAGAACAGTATGGCCTGCTGATAGAGTGCTGTGTTTTGTGGATAACAGTGCTTTAGCTATGAAAACTCAGGCTTGATTTTGAGTCAGACCTGATAATGAACTACACTCTGTTTGTGTTCTAAATGTGTGGGATTTTTCCAAGGCCAGGTGCGCAGCGTCTGGCCTCTGCATGGGAAGCTAGATGGAATTTGATGATGGTTTGTGGGAGGCAGCTGTGTGCCCTCTCCCCTTTCCTCTGTGGAGTTATGTCATCATTGTAGACAGTACAAGTCAGTGAGATTTGGTCATTGAGCAGACTGAAGGTAGCAAGTAGTAAGAAGAACAGATATTTTTGTCTAATGTGGAAGCATTCTCAATGCTTTCTCACTTACACATGGAGTATATACTAGTATTATAGACATTTTACAACTGATGTGTTTCATTTACGTCATAAGGCGCTGGTACAGCTGGCAGCCCGGTGTAAACCATGGACGCTCTCTCTTCTTTCTCACACTTATTGTGCTTTATCTCCTATATTTTGTAAATATAGTTAGTATATTTTTTCTATTTTACTGTACGATAGGGACACGCGCTGGAATAGTTTTTTAATTCAACTGTTTTTGACTTTTTTAGGCTGGATTTGAGCGTTTTTCGTTGCGTTCGTTGTGTTGTTGTGACGTGAGCTAGCTCCGAGCGAGCCCACCAGCCCCCCCCCCGCGCCCTCCGGCCGCGCTAAAGTACGGCGTGTCGTCGGTACACGTTTATATACACGTTTATATGAAAGAGGAACTTCACGAACGATCAGGACACGCACTGGAATCGCTTTAAATTAACTTGTTTTGACTTTATTCGGCTGGATTGTGTGTTTTCGTCGTGTCGTTGCGATGTGTCTTGGCTCTGAGTCCCCCGGCCCCGCCCCCCGGCTCCGGCCCCGCCCCCCGGCTCCGGCCCCGCCCCCCGGCCGGCGCCGTACCGCGTTTCCACAAAGGAGGAACTGATGAAACTGCGGAGAACAGTCGTCTTACCCGGAGATCGTCACGTTATCCCGTCGCAATACTGACCTAACCTAATACTGATGTGCAATTCTGTCATATGTGCAATTTCTGTTGGAATTCATGTGCAATTCATGTGCAATTACTGTGAAATTCATGTGCAATCTATGTGCTGTCGTGACACATATTCATGTGCAATTACTGTCGTGATCACATGCAATGGTATTTATTTATTTATTTGTCTATGGGAGTTTTTATTTATTTATAGGAGATCTTCTACTGAAAGTGTTTTTCAGACTTCCTATAAGTGATCTGTTCTTCTGTATCTACCTCTGTATCTACCTGCGTTGCACCAATGGAATTTCCCCATGTGGGACAATAAAGGAATATCTTATTTAATTGTGTTTGAATATGGTCTTTGTTTGTTATTTTAGTACTTTTTGCATAACCATTAACTTGTTTGTATGTTTTAACTCATTCAGTAACGCCTGTTTTCACAAATGCTCCAAGGGATCTGACAGTGGAGTCTGGCCAGGACGTCCAGATCCCCTGCATCGCTCAAGGCCAGCCACAACCTGTGCTCACATGGAACAAGGTTGGAAAGCAACCCTACTCAAATGACTTATTCATATTATTGATATTGATATTATATTGATATCCATTAACAAATCAACGTTACAATTTAACCAGCGTATACTGTACAGATATAATACAGATCCTTTCACACTGTTTCATAGAAGATAGTAGCTGTTATATATGCTATCATCTATACTGTCATTTAACCATCCACTGTCTCTGATAGATGTGAAGTAAATTAAGGCTTTATGCTGAGTCTTGTTCAAAGATCTGATCTCTTTTGGATTCTCTCTTGTTTTGCAGGACGGTATACAAGTGACAGAAAGTGGAAAGTTTCACATCAGCGCTGATGGTTATCTTGAGGTCAAAGATGTGGGCACCGCTGATGCCGGACGCTACGAATGCATAGCTCGCAACTCTATTGGTTACCAGGTGGCCAGCATGGTGCTAACTGTCACAGGTAGAGTTTGGCTTTCTCTGCCTACTGGCCAAAAATCCATAAAAATATATATATGTAAAATAAAATGAATTAAGAACCTTCTTTGGCTTTTTATCCTACCTAAACAACTGAGGGATTGCACAGACTTTTCCTTCTGATGCTTGGTTTCAACATCAGTAGCTCCATTTCAAGTTTCTGCCTTGTTATTTATTTATTTATTTGTTAAAGTGCATTAACAAGTGTACCCACTAAAATGGCCATTAGGTTTATTGTGATATTTTTCAAACTTTTCATTTTCTGTCTTGGAATGCATTTTTTCACACCTCGCGCCCGCCGCAATAATCTGATCATGTGTGAACAAGGCTGTATTATTTTCACATCATGCCGGATTTCATGCAGTGATTTTACTCACACGTTGCCTCATTTCCGCACAATTCCTTTTAGCTTTTCTCTCAAAATGTTGTGATCCTGCTGTGAATTCTTGGGTGAGATAACAGTGCTCCGCTGCTAAACCGTAAGCCACATTAACAGACTCAGTTGTTGTTGGATTCTCCTCTGGCTCGTGTAACAGAATCACTATTTTTCATGGCTTTATCACATGTCAAAATGCCAGAAACGTTTTACTCCAACTAGAGGAAGGAACTCAAAATGCCATACTAGTTGTATTACTTGGTTCCATTTTCTGGCTTAGAAATATTGCATACAATGAGTGCAAACTATAATGTTACATACATGATACAATTTTACTTCACTTCTTGCCTTTCAGTTCCCCCAGTAAGCAGAGAGGGAGACACGTTTGTTAGCACTTCTATACAGCAGGCCATAAGAAATGTGGACAGTGCCATTGAGTCCACAAGAAGGCGCCTTTTTGATGGGTAAGATGCGTTTTGTGTTTTGTGATTAGTCAAATTAAACGGAATTAGATTTGGATCATGTCAATGGGAGTTAGAACACAAATAGTTTGCCTCAAATCGTTCTGGCTCATGACCTGCATATTCCCAGCCTGAGTCAGAGCTTTCAGAAATAAAATATGGCCATTCACAAGCCCCTTTCTTCAAAATGTTTCAATTCACTTGATAAATTTTCAATTTCGATGTCTAATTGTTGCTTTTCTCTCTCCAGTCAGCCTCGCACTCCAGGGGAAATCCTCTCTCTTTTCCGGTATCCTCGCGACCCGTACACAGTGGAGCAGGCCAGGGCCGGAGAAATCTTTGAGCAAACACTTCTGTTGATTCAGAACCATGTTAACCAGGGCCTCATGGTGGACACCAATGGCACAGGTAATGCAATGTATCAAACAAATGTTTATTTTCTCTGAATACTGGAGGGGGGAACATTAATGCAATAATAGTGCAATAATAGTGCGATTATAGGGCAATAATAGTGCGATAATAGTACAATAACAGTACGCAGTCATGCATGTTTGCTGGTGAAAGCATGCTGGAAAAATATTTCCATCTGTAACATAAACACTGCATTGCTGAGTTATTACACACATCAATCCTGTCCACATTTCTGTTTAAAGTGTATGAAAGCGAGTTTGGACAAGTTTTTTGTGTGCTTTGAGAAGATTTTTCCAGGGGTAACAGCACTATTACACTGACGAGGATGAATTCATACTTTTAAAGACTGGCTTTCTTAATACTCTACGCTTTTGTGTGTTTCCTTTGCACAGTCTTTCGCTACAATGACTTGGTCTCCCCTCGGTTCCTGGATATGATTGCTAATCTGTCTGGCTGCACAGCTCACCGCCGTCTGAACAACTGCTCTGACATTTGTTTTCACCAAAAGTACCGAAGCCATGATGGGACCTGCAACAACCTTCAGCACCCCATGTGGGGTGCCTCTCTCACTGCTTTTGAGCGTCTCCTTAAACCGGTCTATGACAATGGCTTCAACTTACCGAGAGGAACCATGGAGCGGCCGCATAATGGATACAGGTTACCTCTGCCCAGACTAGTGTCTACCACCATGATCGGCACAGAGACTATCACCCCGGATGACCGCTACACCCACATGCTAATGCAGTGGGGGCAGTTCCTTGACCATGACTTGGATGCCACAGTTGTGTCTCTAAGTCAGTCCCGCTTTTCAGATGGTCAGCTATGCACACAAGTCTGCACAAATGACCCTCCCTGTTTTCCCATCCAGTTCCCCCCCAATGACCCGCGTCAGATCCGCAGTGGCGCGCGCTGCATGTTCTTTGTGCGCTCCAGCCCTGTGTGTGGCAGTGGCATGACCTCCCTCCTCATGAACAGCGTGTATCCCCGAGAGCAGACCAACCAGCTCACGTCTTACATCGATGCCTCAAACGTTTATGGCAACTCTCGACATGAGTCTGAGGAAGTCCGCGACCTGGCCAGCCACAGGGGACTGCTGCGGCAAGGTATTATCCAAAGAACAGGGAAACCTCTGCTGCCCTTTGCCACTGGACCTCCCACAGAGTGCATGAGGGATGAAAATGAAAGCCCCATCCCGTGTTTCTTGGCTGGAGACCATCGGGCCAATGAGCAACTGGGCCTGACTGCCATGCACACAGTGTGGTTCAGGGAGCACAACCGAATCGCCACAGAGCTGCTGAGACTCAACCCACACTGGGACGGGGACACCATTTACCACGAGGCCCGGAAGATTGTGGGGGCCCAGATGCAACATATCACATATAACCATTGGCTGCCAAAGGTAATCCTTCTGCTTGTGTAAAATGTATTTTGAGATCCATATCAGTAATTCAGTATCTAATTGAATATGGGTATTTAATATAGAATAAATGTTTCTTATCCATTATTTCAGGTCTTGGGAGAAGCTGGTATGAGGATGATGGGACAGTACACTAGTTACAACCCAAATATTAACGCCGGCATCTTCAATGCTTTTGCTACTGCTGCGTTTCGCTTTGGACACACCCTCATCAACCCAATCCTGTACAGGTTAGATGAGGAATTCCAGCCCATTCCCCAGGGGCACATCTCCCTGCACCGGGCCTTCTTTTCACCATTCCGTATTGTGAATGAGGGGGGCATTGATCCCCTCCTGCGCGGGCTCTTCGGAGTCGCTGGTAAAATGAGAGTTACCACACAGTTATTGAACACAGAACTGACAGAGAGGTTGTTCTCCATGGCTCACGCGGTGGCCTTGGACCTCGCAGCTATGAACATTCAGAGAGGAAGAGACCATGGCATATCTCCATACAATGACTTCAGGACATTCTGCAACCTGACATCAGCCCAGACATTTGAAGATCTGAGAAACGAAATCAAGAATCCTTCTGTGCGAGAAAAGCTGCAGAGGTAATCCTAACACAGACAATGCGTGCATAATCAATAGACAGAAGCTAACAAGTGTATGTAAATGTTATAGACTGTATGGCACTCCCCTTAACATCGACCTGTTTCCGGCATTGATGGCTGAGGATCTAGTTCCAGGCAGCAGACTGGGGCCGACCCTCATGTGTCTGCTGGCGACACAATTCAAGCGAGTACGAGATGGAGACAGGTAAAACATTGGTAAAGCACATCTAACTATTAATAATAGTTAGTTTTCTTACAAACTGATTGTGACTGCTTTATTATTGTCAATTTACTAAACATTTTTGAATCTGTAAATAAGCCATCTATACCAAGAACATATTTAACCATTCTGCATGGCCTTGTGTGTAGGTTCTGGTATGAAAACCCCGGTGTGTTCACCCCTGCTCAGCTGACACAGCTGAAGCAGGCCTCTCTGGCCAGAGTGCTCTGTGACAACGGAGACAACATCACTCGAGTCCAACAGGATGTCTTCAGCGTGGCCAAGCTGCCTCATGGCTTCAGCACCTGTGAGGACATTCCTCATATTGACCTGCGAATGTGGCAGGACTGCTGTGAAGGTCAGACTTGTAGATTCATGTACAATTCATGGCATTACTACATTAGATATCAAAATTTTATGGTTTGGTTGGCGAGTTGCTAACACAGTTACACAGTTGCCTTTTTATATTCACCATTATGTACCATCCATCTCTGCAATTGTGTTCCTAAAATTGTTTGGGTCTGCAAGTTTCCAGTAATTAATGGTAACATAGTTTTGTTTTAATGAATGACTCGAGGCAGCTATAACACATTAACATCAAGGACCTACTGCATTCTTGTTTGTGACTGTTGTAAAACAGTGCTGGCCCAACTCTAGAACTCTTACATCATCAAGACCATGTTTACAAGCACTGGTCATTCTAATTGTAGAGACTTGAGATGGCCTTTGTGGCTAAGCCCTGGATGTTTCACCTGAGGCTGTTGCAAATGAGTAAAATGGAGCACACTGTGGACAGTTAAGAACTAATTTTAATCAAACAAATTATAAAAATAAGACAACAAAAACATTAATAGCGTGTAAAAGAAAATGGAGGCGGGTCTAGGGGCTTTTGTTTCATAAATTTGCTTCATAAATGCAAAACCAAAGGCATTTTGAATGATTATGCCATCTACAGCATAATGAGCCTTCTTTCATATGAAACTCTTTGATGCCTTTATCTCATGCTTAGCATGTCCCAGATGAGAAGTCAAGCTAGAGCAGGTCTGTGTTGTGTCTATCACGCACTTTGATGTGGGCTTTGTGGTGCTTTTAATGTCTGGTAATACGATAAATATCAATGTTTCTAATCTGTGACGAATTGTGTGACATATCCATAATTCCCCTCTTATTAACATATAAAATGTGTTAAAATGTGCCACATTTGACTTTCAGACTGCAGGACCAAAGGCCAGTTCAATGCTCTTTCGTACCACTTCAGGGGACGCAGATCAGCAGAACACAGCTACAATGAGGACAAACCGGTCGACAGGTACCACATGACCGTCACCTGACATCAACAAGCTCTGTTTTCATGATGTGCGTAATGTATGTAATGTTTCCCTCCAGCCCAGTGGAGTCATCTGCTGAAAATGTTACTGTGAAAACACAAAAAACAACTGAACCTACCGTTAGTGACTTTCAAGACTTTGTCTCTGAAATGCAGAAGACTATTACAAGTTTACGAAAGCAGGTTTGGGCTTCAACCTTGTTTCTTTAACCCTTGTAATTCTCTTCTAGTGAACTGTAACAGTTAAAATAATATTGGTCAAATCTTTGCAGATAAAACGACTTGAAGCCCGCCTGAAGAAGACTGACTGCACTGATAGTGAGGGGCGAGAGCGAACAGATGGAGAACAGTGGAAACAGGACCCTTGCACCACCTGTGAATGCACAGTACGTCCAGCACATGCCCGTCATCAACTACACATCTGACACCATCCAAGAAGCTTGAAACACTACTGTGTAAACAACATGAATGGCCTTGTACTTAAAAGTTTAAACTACTTACTTGGACACAGATGCAATTTGTAGTTAAATGTTTAGTGTCTGTGGTGTTGCTTCACCCTTTGGCAGCACCATGCCCCTGGCACCAGCATAGACAGTCTGTATCTTTTACACTTTATAAATTGCTGGTGCACTAGTCATCCTGCCCCACTATCACTTGGCCAATGCAATGCCTCCACATTATTTATGTATTTGTTCTTCTTTTTTTGTTTTCTCTTATTTATTCAGTGCTTATAAGAAGTACCATACTAAGTCATGTGGCTCTATTGTCCAGAAATACAGTAATATCTTACTATTATTGCACCATGTGCCTGCTTTGATCTAACTATACTGTACTATTGTGTGTCCTGCAGGATGCTCAGGTGACCTGCACTGTAAAATCCTGCCCATCAGCTCAATGCAAACATCCTGTCAAGCTCAAAGGAGGCTGCTGCCCAGTGTGCCTTCAGCAGGAAGACAACAGGCACATCTGAAATGAGGACACCTTTGTCTAGTGCAATTTAGTGACTGTCAGTCACAGACGTCCAGCGCAGAACAGACTCCTAAGGTGTGCTATAATGCAACAACCTTGATTGACCCAATAGCCTCACTTGTTTTCATTATGCATTACTCTCTTTGGCTGGAGAGGGTCTTTTGTGGCCCCCTCCAGGGGCGGCAGCCTAGAGCCTGGTTTGGATCGGCTGGCAACAAGCCAACCATCGCTAAAAGGATTTATCTCTGAACTGACGGTTGGATGGATGACTGGGCAAATTGTAAACCCCAGAGACAAACCTCTTCTCTTCGAGTCCCCTGGGGCTTCTGAAGTGAAACAAACAGCCACTGTGTTTGCTCAACATTCCCAACAACGCAGAGGCCAGTGGCCATTGACAGGAAAAGGAAAAAGATGACGAGGCCACCATTTTGTTGACTCTATGAATATTCTCAGGTCAGAGATGCAGAAAACTGGTGCTGTTTTACAATTTTCTAATAATTTTATCAATTAATGCATACCCTAAGTATTTTTGTGTACAAGCCACACTATATATACATGCCACATACAGTATGCCTTTTTGCGATAAACAGTTTTATTTGATCTTTTAAGGACAGTATCTGAAAAGAATTACTTTTTTATCTAAGGTGCTTTAAAACATGTGATAAACATGTTTTCCCTCCCATTTTGTACAAAGTATTTGTGTATGAAGTAATGTGAAGACCTACAAAATGCAAAAAATCTACTGATGCTTGTTCCGTACTTCATAAACAACATGTCAGTTTAGTTATTTTGTGTGCTGGCCTGAGACGGACCATGTGTGCCCCCTTTCGGAAGGACGCCAGCGCTTGCACTGTCATCCTCATTGTTGATTTTTTTTATTAAAATGGTGTAGGAAAAGTGATGTAACCACTTAAAGCCAAATGTATTTAGTTCAATAAGCACATATGTATCTATAAAACAGCATGAATGTTGCAATAGGGTCAGGGTTAGCCTCTACTGTTGCTAACTTTACCACAGCAGTATTTTCTGGCTACATCATGAACCATTTTCATATCAATCCTCGTCCCCTCTGCGCCTGAGGACTTGCAGTATCAGTTTTGCAGGACTACTTCATGCCTTCCTTTGTCAAGCCTTCATGTGGCTTCATGTGTGTTAAGTCATGTTTCTCTAGCAGGGCCATCTGCAGTGTCGATAGAGTTTAGGAATGCTCAGCCCACAACATAATTTCTTTGCATGTTATAGTTTTTAAACCCAGGCGACGTCATGTATCCAGGCATGTGTGGAGCACAGCCCTCTGACCTTCATTCCGCTGTAATGGAAGCCATATGAAAGGGGAAGCGAGGGTGATGTTGGGGGAGGAACAACGATTGGGATTGTCAAATTAAAACAAGGCTAGACGCGCTTTGAATGGAGCACTACCTCCTGTCAGTCACTTCTATTTATGTACTTTTTATGAAGCCTCATGCACTGGTTTACCTCATGTAACACAAGACACATGTATTATCTTCAGATTGTTGTCAAATGGCTGCATCAGTTCTGTTCCATTGTTTTCATTATGTGGTCATGTCCTGTGCAAGTATCCAAATCAATTCTCTGGTGAACTTTCCACTCATAACGCTAAACACAACTAGCAAGGTGATGTGTGCGTCACGATCAACATCCATCACATTTCCCAGTATGACCGTGTTTTGCTTTGGCCTGTATGAGACGTGTGTCTTTTATCTCCAGGCTAAATCCATTTGAGCGTGTTTCCCATGCTCTGGTTTCAAAAGCACTGTGAGATGTCTCTATCACTTGCTGTCAAAAGATATATTTGTTGAACTCAATTTTGTATTTTTCTTACCCACCCCTCTTCTGGATTATCTCTGTAGTATGTGTTAATGGAATGCACTGCCTTGCAAGACTGAACATGGTTTACTCACACTGTCGCCGGAACAAGTGGTCAACGAGGATATGAAATTACCTACATTTTGTATTGTTTGCCAAAGAATGGATTGCACTGTAATGCCTCTCAACAGTAATAAAAAATAAATAAGCCATGGCTCACTATAAGTCCTCTACTCCTGCCCCTGTTTAGTTAAATGGTTAAGATAACACAAGGTCAACCGATCTGATTGCCTGCAGATGTTCTCCATTCATTAGTTGTCATTAGCTTATCAGAGCTAATCAGCACAGTTAAATGTGTTATTTAGTAGTTCAACACTAATCTAGGCATGGTCTTGAAGCCCTGGGAACCGTGCACAGTATTTATTTATTTTTTAATAACGAAAGTTAGCTCAAGTGACCCAATGAGCAATACATCATTGCTTTTTGCATTTATCTCAGTCTGCAGCCTATTTGCCTTTGTCCAGTTCTCCCTCTCAGTCCCGGTGTATCTCCCCCTGAAGACCAGTTTGGCAGCTGGGTTAGAAAAGGGATGTAGGCTCAGGAAAGAAAACTGTAACAGGAAATGAGGTTTCCAGTGGTTTTGTTGCACAGATAAAAGTGCGCCCTTCTCTGGGCCGGCTAGGAAAAGACATTATCGCACTGACAAGGGACTAACAGTAAAGGGTATATGACATGGACTCAAATAACACTTCCCTTCAGCTCGGGAAGGGGGAAATGCAGAGTACACAGATATTTCCTATATTTGTTTACATCTCCTGTATTATTTTCTTCCTCAGCAGCAACTCAAGGTCATTTTAGTTTACATTTGAAATAGAACATCATTAGTCAACTTTGGAGGATGGAGTAAAACATACAGCATTGGAACTGGATGCTTGAAAAAAAATCTAAAGTAACCTTCCTGAAATAGAGTTCAGGACAAGTATTTTCCTTTTGTATGGTGCAGGGCTTTGCAGCTGCATAGATTTGGCCCTGAGGCATGCCTCTCACACTCATCACATATTGAAATTTCATTTAGGCAATTGGCTCAATGTGTTGTGCCTTCATTGGCCAAGGTGGAGAATTCTTTCCTTTCACTGATGGAACATCCCTCTCATTTCAAAAGTGGGTTGGATGAAAGCGTGTGAAGCGACTTCCACCGAGACAAATGGGTTTAGCATCCCCAAGACCAAAGGACCACAGAGATACCGTGTCACCCCCAGTGGGAGGGAGATTCATGAGATTGCTTCCCACTAATATCAGTGACTTTACACACAATACTTCCCCCCCCCCCCAAGTTGTACTGTACTTCAGATTCAGTTATGGCGCATAAAGCAACCCGAAGAGTTTAGTAATAGATGTGTGAAACCACAGTAGGAAACACCATTGTATAATGTGGTTCCTTAGTCCTTACCCTCACATAGTAAACAGACCACTCCAGGTTTGGCTGTATATTTAAGGGTTGAGTCACAGGATTTTATGACATTTTTAAAAGGATTGCATTTATTGACTCGAACTATTCATATATATAACTGGTCTACAACAAGTGTTTTCAAAAGAAACATTAAAGTAGATTGCCCCTGTTTAATCAGTGTTCTGCTTAACATTGTGTGTCTATGCTGCCGTGTGGTCACTCTTTGAAAAGCTCATACGTGTATGACCAGCAGTTGTTAATGGATGACATCCCTCTTGAGCTGCTCCACAGCTGTGCTCCCTGTGGTCCCTGGTGCAGTTCTCAGCTTTTGTTGTCTTGAACTCGCAGTGCTTCGGTTACACTAATTAGATTAACTGTTGTAACTCAGCACCAAATCCAAGTTGTATTTGACCTCTTTCTTACTTCAGAGTATTTCGCTCCCATTTGGGAAACCAAAACTGTTTCCCCATGGTTCAGCAGACTAAACAGGTTAGCGATATAGGTTTAATGTGCAACAATGACCCTGCGATAGCGTGACTGACCCTGTATCTGACTGCTAGACTTCAGCTCATTTGGCTGCATTCCTCAGTGGACTCTACAACCTGACCCAGTAAAATGACTCCCTCTCACACAGTCAGGGGCATCCTCATCAACAACTGATGCAGGACTAAATTAATCCATTTGAGTTTATTTGTAACTCATCCCACAAACACATTAAAAATGATTTCCATGCTGCCAAGAAGAGAGTACAAGAGAGTAATTAACCAGCAGCCTTTAGCTTTATTGTAATGGCAAACTGACTGATGCAATCGTGACAGATGTGGATATACAGTGTGCACATGTGTAAACTTGTAATCTTTACATCATTTCAAACATCTTAAAGTTTCATATCATCTTTGCAAACTGCAGAGAAAGCCTCTGGGTGTCTTAAGTCAAAGACATAAAATCCCACAAATTGGAAATCAACCCGCTTTTCTTGGTTTATATGTAAACAATAGTAGTTATAGTCTGTAGTTACTCTAGATAATGGAGATACATTCTAGCCCATGGAAACGTACCCTACACTGCATTTTATGAAATGCACCAGACCCAGAGCCAACTAAGGACCAAAAAGCAAAGGCCACTGCAACATTAACAAAGTTTGCTTGGTTTATAGTGTACTACTAACAAACAGGGCCTTAGTATTCAGTCAGTATCAGACTTGCAAGTAAGGACTTGGACGTTTTCAAGTTCACATTATATAAAGTGAACTGAGGCATGTTTCAAGTTATTTCTTTCCCTTTAGAGTGCAATAGCATAAGTTGGCCTGAAGATGACTCTCTTTTCCTTGTCCTTAGCCCAAGCAGCCACAAGAGAAACTAGGTGACACCAACTCTCTTATATTATAGGCCTAAATGTATATATATTTTTAAAGTCCTTGATATACAGTGATCTACTAGAAGACACGACAGGCAATCTTCTTTTCAGTCTGTGTGGCGTTCTTTAACATTGTCTGTAAAAAAAAAAAATGAAATTACATAAAAAAGTAACAATTAAAAAATGCATTGTTTGGCATAGTTTCCCTTGCGTAGGTTAAACTTCCCCAGCAGAGAGTTGGTGGCATTAGTCTCAATGATTAATGCCACCATTAGTGTGTGGCACTAATGGTGGCATGTGTTTAGCAATCGCCTAGGCAACCTAAACAAATCTCTAATTATTGCATTGTTAACACACTTATGAATTCACTTATAAAAAAGTACACAGAAATCCTTTTACATTTACAGTAGTTTATTTGCAATGTATTGTTTGTAAAAAATAATCCACATAGAAAATAATAAAAGTGAATATACAGCACAATAAAGTAAAGTAAAGTCAATAATATTTAAAAGTGAAATAAAAATGGGGAAAAAAAATACCTGTGTGTTTGTTTGTTCGTGTATATGTATGTATATATATATATATATATATATATATATATATATGTATGTGTATATGTAAGGCAAGGCAAGTTTATTTGTAGAGCACATTTCATGAACAAGGCAATTCAAAGTGCTTCACACAGCAGGAAAAATGCATTAAAATCACAAAGAAATTACAGAATCAGAAATACAATAAAATTAACTAAAAAATGAAAACACCTAGCCAAATCCAAATTTATCGGACCACAATGGCAGGCATTCCAGACACTCCTTCCCATATTTATTTGACATTGCAGCATGACAGGTGTCTCCGGGATGGACACATCACTTTTAGATTGATTTGTTCCCATATCTGCGCGCTTTCTGCAAGTATGTATATATATATATATATATATATATATATATATATATATATATATATATATATATATATATATATATATATTTCCTCTGGGACTTTCCGGATACAGACAGACCGAATGATAATGGCGAACCAACCAGATATAGTGGTGGTTGACATGGTGCAGAGGAAAGCAGTGGTGGTGGACAATGCGGTGGTAACATTCGCAATAAGGAATACGAGAAACAAGAGAGAGGAGCTGGAGAAGGCCTGGAGTGAAAGTATCGGTGGTTCCCGTAGTGATCGGAGCACTTGGAGCAGTGACCCTCATTTGTTATTGTTTGCGAAAATATATGCGTACATACCGGGGTAGTTTATTTTTTTACCTTATTTTATTAATACATTCTTAAATTATGTATGCCATATTTGACTCTATAGCTGTTGCTAATATTATTATTTTACTATTCATTGTTTTGTTTGAAGAATGTCCCACGTAATGGCATTAAACACATCTATCGCATGGAGACAGGAAGTACAACTTTGTTATGGTTTAATTTATTTTTAAGCCAAACGCCTGCAGTGGTTTAAATTAATGCAAGACAGATGCACCGAATGCCACACTGGAGAACATTCAATGCAAACAATAGCATTTCCACGGAGACAAGCCTGGGGCATCCCTTCCATCAGAAAAGTTACACTGTGCACCTTTAAAACAACTTAAAGTGCAAATGACGGATTAGACTGCACATCTCACTAAAACGTAGAGAATTTTTTTAAGATTTAACAAAAAAAAGTCTTCCTATTATTCCCTAGTTTGACAATATTGGTGAAGCAGCAGGTAATTCCACACCACAAATATTTCCCACATGGACTATCCCATCAAACTAAATCATAATCAGACAAATATTTTAAGTCTACTGCACTGTGACTGTGACTGTGACGGGTTTTTATGATTTTCTCATTTGGACTTTATTTGATGTATTTATAACTATTGTACTTAAAAATGATAGTTTTACACCAAACAAGTAGGGTATTTCTGGAGAAAACGTTGACAAATCTGAAAAAAATGACAGGAAGTGACGTCACATAGGGCTACTCATTCCAGTCAAAGTTTATGCAGAGTTTACACAAAGAAACTTTTTCAACTATCAACAAACTGTCAAAAAAAAAATTAAAAAAATTCCATTTAGTTTTTGCCCAATGTTTGCTGGGTAATTTCCTACTGTGATGTCATCAATTACCAAATCATCAATTAGAAACCTAAAAAAATTGCTATTCTGAGGCAACATTTTTATAATATTTAGAAAAATGCTAAATATATATAGCATTTTAGTTCAATGAGTGGTCCAACCTGTCAGGGGCACTTTAAGCCAGGCAGGTCCAAACTAGGGCCCGGGGGCCAAATGCGGCCCCCAAACCAATTTTTGTTGGCCCTCCAGCTTCCTGCTATGTTGGCCCAAACAAAAAGTAGAACTTTTTGCTGTGAAATTGGGAAAATTCATTAATATTCTAGGTCTAATTAAAGGTGTGGAGGCTCATCGCAATTACGTCAAATGCAAAATGTCAAATGATTCACTTTGTCATTCAACAAATTCTACATTGTCAAGTTGTTTGTGGCCCTCTGCCCCGTTTAAGTTTCAAAATGCGGCCCTTGGTGAAAAAGTTTGGACACCCCTGCTTTAAGCACTAAAGGAGGACATGTTGGAGCTTTCTGCAGACTTGAACCCTATGGAGAGGCCGGTGATGCCAGTGTCCGAGACGGTGCGTGACGGGCGCGCGCTGGACATGTACTTCTTACTGACGCACCACAAATCCACAGCGATCTGCCTGAAGTGGCTCCTGAACTTGACCCCCACAAAGGCGTAGAGGATGGGGTTGAGGCAGCAGTGGAGGTACGCCAGGCTCCGAAAAAAAGCCATAATCTTGACCTCAAACTTCTCCATTGCGCAGCTTCTCTGTTTGAACAGCTTGAGCGTCTGTTGGAGGAGCGACAGGTTGTAGGGAAGATGGCAGAGGATGAAGACCACCACCACGGCGAAGACCACGCGGATCGCCTTGTGTCGCTGGCTACTCTTTGCCCTGAGTAACGTGACGAGGATGCAAGTGTAACAAAACACCATGACAAGAAAGGGGAGCAAAAACCCTATCGCCATCTGCAAGCACGCGACCAAGACTTTCACAACTGCGGCCGTTTCATTCGTGTCAAACTCCATCCCGCACAACATCAGCGTCGAATTTAAATGCTCCACTTCGAAACGCCGGGTGTAGATGAGCGTGGGAAGCGTCAGGGACAGAGAACAGAGCCAGACGGCGGCGCAGATGACGCGGCTGCGGAGGAGAGACCGCGCGCGCGAGGAGCCGAAAGAGCGTCGCGCCCTCACTATGGCAACGTAGCGATCGCCGCTGATGCACGCCAGCAGCAGCATGGCGCCGTACAGGTTGACGCTGTACGCGGAGCGAAGGACCTTGCACGCCGCGGAGCCCATCCACCAGCCGGTCTGCTCGTTGTGGATGATGAGAGGCAGCGCCGCGACGAAGACCAGGTCGACGACGGTCACGTGGAGGAGGTACACGTCCGTCATAGTCTTGGTGCGTTTGTAGAAGACGTACGTGACGAGGACGAGCGTGTTTCCGATCAGGCCGAAGGCGCAGATGATGGAGTGGAGGACGGTCTGGACCAGGAGCTCCTGCGGGTGCGGGGTCAGGTCACAGGGTCCGTCGTCCGTGTCGGGGCCGTAATCTTCTGTGTAGTTGGAGTCATAGTAGCTCTCAAAGTAGCTCTCAGTGGTCATACTTTCAAAAAACAACTGTGAACAAGAAGAGTTACATTGAAAAATAAAGTCCTGTAGTCCAGAGATGAAAGAGTCAAGACAAGACTACTTCACAGCACAAACATATTTATATTCTAAAAGGGATCACGTTGTAATTGAAATAAGAGTGACACGATTTATTGAGCAATGATGAATAAGGGGTGGGATCAAATACGTTTTTTTTACTTTCGCCCACTCCTTTACAGACATTACAGACATACTATTATTTGTTATGAAGAAATAAAGTTATTATTGTGAAGTAATAATGTTTTTTGGTTTTCTGAGGGAGAGACCGCCTGAATCAGAATGTTGTTGTCTTCATTGCTTTGACTTGATACCTATGATAAAACATGTTTGGAAAAATAAAAGTAATAATAATTAAATATGTGTCTGTTTGTATTTGTTGAGCTATGAATAGTATTGTAAATGCAAACATGATATGGCTCTGATGAGAAAAACGATTCTCTAAAATAGGAAACTGTATAAGAGAAAGCTATTTACACCATTAGATTTATCTTTTAACTGGAAAGTATTTTAACAAATTGTACATTTATTCATGTTACTTCGCAAAGTCAAAATTAATAGTCTCAATAATATTCTATAATATTAGTGGTACATTTCCGTATATTTAGGTAGCAGGAAAGACAAACAAAGATGGGTCAATTTTTTACAGTACACAACATGTGCTCTATTTACTTTCTTCTGGTTTGTGTAACCTAGTTTTGGTTCAATTTGACATTAGATGAGCGCACGCAATGCAAGGCTGAGCAGTGCGTTTCTGCTGATGTCAGTGATTATTATTATCTCAGATCTTGCAGGTTACAGTGTGTAGGAAGATCACAAAGGTGTGAAAATGGAATGGAAGAACAAACTTATCAAAGCAACATCAAAAATAACACTTGTGCTTTCTGACAAGTTTCGCCTCTCACATCTTCTACAATGATTACATTAGAACTGTATGTGCTTAAGTTTGCAATGAGGAAGGAATCATTTTGAAAGCTATCATTATCTGAAGGGGAACACACAAGAACCTGAAGCAAATAATACTCTAGTTCCATGTTTATGTAATGTGTAGAAATGTAGAATTTCCATATCACAAATATAAACGGTTTAAACCTCACAGCAAAAGTAATTGCATTCCCATTAGCAGGTTTTAGTGGTTGGCTGATAAAAGTGTTCATAATGATCTGTAGGTCTAAAGAAAAAGTAAAGTACTTTTTTAAAGTTTACTTTTGCAAATGTAGTCTGTGTTCAGTTAAATTCAACTTTTAATAATTGTTCTTTTCCTTTACTATTTCCACCTTTGCTATAAATATATATTTTTAATGAATAAATATGAATAGATCAAAGTAATTTAACATACCTTTAGTCAGCTCTGATTTGAAATAAGGCAAAGTTAAAGATGTTTCACAGGCAGAGCTTCTGAAACAGAAGGGTCTTTGATGTGCTGCCTCAGAAGAAGAAGCTCAGTATTAGTTCCTGTGAGTGTGACCTGTTCTGTGAGTGTGACCTGGTATACATGTGTACTGGTCACACTGCACAGGAAGATGAATCCTCTGTGGTCTGATCTCCATATTCAAATGTGATGTTTTACATACTCATGGTGTACTCAATGCTGTCTTTGTGTTTTTGTACCAGGAAAGGATTAAATTATAGAAAATAAAAACATGTTTTTTCCAGCCCTATGTCCTTTTAAACTTATTTGGAGAAACAATCTAAATTAAAGCTATGGTAGCCACCCGTGCAACCGCCTTCCTGCGCGACCGTGTTTTGTTGTTGTTGTTGTTGTTGTTTTATGGCGGTTGACATCCGAGTGTTGCATTACCGCCAGACTTTATTCCTCAGACTTTGTCGTAGTCCTAAAAGTTCTTCTTCCAGTGCCTTGACTTCCAGTGCTTTGTTGTCGTTGTTGTTGTTGTTGTTGTTTTATGGCGGTTGGCATCCAATTGTTGCATTACCGCCAGACTTTATTCCTCAGACTTTTTGTAGTCCTCAGACTCTGTCGTAGTCCGTAAAAGTACTCCTTCCATTGCTTTGGTTTTACAAAGCCCATGAGGTCATGATATGTCTTTGTGACTAGAATAGTTGTTGTTGTTTCAGAGACCAACCGGCTTTATTGTTGTTGTTGTTGTTGTTGTTGTTTTATGGCGGTTGACATCCGAGTGTTGCGTTACCGCCAGACTTTATTCCTTAGACTTTGTCGTAGTCCTAAAAGTTCTTCTTCCAGTGCCTTGACTTCCAGTGCTTTGTCCTCAGACTCTGTCGTAGTCCGTAAAAGTACTCCTTCCATTGCTTTGGTGTTACAAAGCCCATGAGGTCATGATATGTCTTTGTGACTAGAATAGTTGTTGTTGTTTCAGAGTCCAACCGGCTTTATTCCAGGGAGACTCTTCTTCATCTTCCTCTCCTCCTTTGACGTTCGGTGCTTCCATCGTACAGCTTTGTTCTTTAGGCCTCATTCTATAGGCTTTAATATTTCCACTGATGTCGCTGCTTGGTAGCCGTGCGCCTACGAGACTGGACGAGGACAGGAGACCACCCCCTCCCCCACCCCCATCTCGTCCAGTGCTTTGTCCTCAGACTCTGTCGTAGTCCGTAAAAGTACTCCTTCCATTGCTTTGGTGTTACAAAGCCCATGAGGTCATGATATGTCTTTGTGACTAGAATAGTTGTTGTTGTTTCAGAGACCAACTTTTAGGACACTCGGCTGTCGACCGCCATAAAACAATAACAACAGCAACAACAGTCTAAGGAATAAAGTCTGGCGGTAATGCAACACTCGGATGCCAACCGCCATAAAACAACAACAACAACAGAGTCTGAGGACTACGAAAAGTCTGAGGAATAAAGTCTGGCGGTAATGCAACAATTGGATGCCAACCGCCATAAAACAACAACAACAACAACAACAACAACTTTTAGGACTACGACAAAGTCTGGGGAATAAAGTCTGGCGGTAATGCGACACTCGGCTGTCGACCGCCATAAAACAATAACAACAGCAATAACCATCCATCCATCCATCCATCTTCTGCCGCTTTATCCGGGGCCGGGTCGCGGGGGCAGCAGTCTGAGCAGGGACTCCCAGACTTCCTTCTCCCCAGACACTTCCTCTAACTCCTCCGGGGGGATCCCGAGGCGTTCCCAGGCCAGCCGAGAGACATAGTCTCTCCAGCGTGTCCTGGGTCTTCCCCGGGGCCTCTTCCCGGTGGGACATGCCTGAAACACCTCCCGAGGGAGGCGCCCAGGAGGCATCCGAAACAGATGCCCGAGCCACCTCAGCTGGCTCCTCTCGACGTGGAGGAGCAGCGGCTCTACTCCGAGCTCCCCCCGTGTGGCCGAGCTCCTCACCTTATCTCTAAGGGAGCGCCCAGCCACACGGCGGAGGAAACTCATTTCGACCGCTTGTATCCGCGATCTTGTTCTTTCGGTCACTACCCAAAGCTCATGACCATAGGTGAGGGTAGGAACGTAGACCGACCGGTAAATAGAGAGCTTTGCCTTTCGGCTCAGCTCCCTCTTTACCACAACGGTCCGATGCAGCGACTGCATCACTGCAGCCGCTGCACCGATCCGCCTGTCGATCTCACGCTCCATCCTTCCCTCACTCGTGAACAAGACCCCGAGATACTTGAACTCCTCCACTTGGGGCAAGGACACCCCACCCACCTGGAGAGGGCAAGCCACCTTTTTCCGGTCGAGAACCATGGCCTCGGATTTGGAGGTGCTGATTCTCATCCCAGCCGCTTCACACTCGGCTGCAAACCGTCCCAGTGCATGTTGCAGGTCCGGGATTGATGGAGCCATCAGGACAACATCGTCTGCAAACAGCAGAGATGAGATCCTGTGGTCCCCAAACCGGACACCCTCCGACCCCTGACTGCGCCTAGAAATTCTGTCCATAAAAATTATGAACAGAACCGGTGACAAAGGGCAGCCCTGGCGGAGTCCAACATGCACTGGGAACAGGTCTGACTTACTGCCGGCAATGCGAACACAGCTCCTGCTCCGGTCATACAGGGACCGGACAGCCCTGAGCAAAGGGCCCCGGACCCCGTACTCCCGGAGCACCCCCCAAAGGACACCCCGAGGGACACGGTCGAAAGCTTTCTCCAGATCCACAAAACACATATGGACTGGTTGGGCAAACTCCCATGAACCCTCGAGCATCCGATGGAGGGTATAGAGCTGGTCCAGTGTTCCACGACTGGGACGAAAACCACTCTACTCCTCCTGAATCCGAGGTTCGACTATCGGTCGGATTCTCCTCTCCAGTACCTTGGAATAGACCTTACCCGGGAGGCTGAGGAGTGTGATCCCTCTGTAGTTGGAACACACCCTCCGGTCCCCCTTCTTGAACAGAGGGACCACCACCCCGGTCTGCCAGTCCAGAGGCACGGTCCCCGAACGCCACGCGATGTTGCAGAGACGTGTCAACCAAGACAGTCCTACAACATCCAGATACTTTAGATACTCAGGGCGGATCTCATCCACCCCCGGAGCCCTGCCACCGAGGAGTTTGCGAACAACCTCAGTGACTTCAGCTTGGGTGATGGATGAGCCAGCCACCGAGTCCCCGGTCTCCACTTCCTCTTCGGAAGACGTGACTGAGGGATTAAGGAGATCCTCAAATTATTCCTTCCACCGTCCGACGACATCCCCAGTTGAGGTCAGCAGGCCTCCACCCGCACCGTAAACGGTGTTGGTGAGACACTGCTTCCCCCTCCTGAGGCGCCGGACGGTTTGCCAGAATTTCTTTGGTGCCGACCGATAGTCCTCCTCCATGGCCTCCCCGAACTCCTCCCAGGCCCGGGTTTTTGCCTCTGCGACAGCACGAGCCGCGGCTCGCTTGGCCTGCCGATACCCGTCGATGACCTCCGGAGACCTACAAGCCAGAGTGGCCTGATAAGCCTCCTTCTTCAGTCTGACGGCATCCCTTACTTCCGGTGTCCACCACCGGGTTCGGGGGTTGCCGCCACGACAGGCACCGGAGACCTTGCGACCACAGCTCCGAGCAGCCGCATCAACAATGGAGGCGGAGAACATGGTCCACTCGGACTCAATGTCCCCAACCTCCCCCGGGACATGGGAGACGCTCTCCCGGAGGTGCGAGTTGAATACCCTACTGACAGAGGGCTCCACTAGACGTTCCCAACAGACCCTCACAATGCGCTTGGGTCTGGCAAGTCTGTCCGGCTTCCTCCTCCGCCAGCGGATCCAACTCACCACCAGGTGGTGATCGGTTGACAACTCTGCCCCTCTCTTCACCCGAGTGTCCAAGACACGCGGCCGGAGGTCTGATGACACGACAACAAAGTCGATCATTGACCTCCGGCCTAGGGTGTCCTGGTGCCATGTGCACTGATGGACACCCTTGTGCTTGAACATGGTGTTCGTTATGGACAATCCGTGGCTAGCACAGAAGTCCAATAACTGAACACCGCTCGGGTTCAGATCTGGGAAGCCGTTCTTCCCGATCACCCCTCTCCAGGTGTCACTGTCATTGCCCACGTGGGCGTTGAAGTCCCCCAGTAGAACAACGGAGTCCCCGGTCGGTGCACTGTCCAGTACCCCTCCCAAGGACTCCAAGAAGGCCGGGTACTCTGCACTGCTGTTCGGCCCGTAGGCCGCCACAACAGTGAGAGACCTGTCCCCCACCCGAAGGCGGAGGGACGCGACCCTCTCGTTCACCGGGGTAAACTCCAACACGTGGCGGCTGAGCTGAGGGGCTATCAGCAAGCCCACACCAGCCCGCCGCCTCTCCCCGCGGGCAACACCAGAGAAGTGGAGCGTCCAGCCCCTCTCGAGGAGATGGGTTCCAGAGCCCAAACTGTGCGTGGAGGTGAGGCCGACTATATCTAGTCGGTATCGCTCAACCTCCCGCACAAGCTCAGGCTCTTTCCCCCCCAGCGAGGTGACATTCCATGTCCCCAGAGTTAGTCTCTGTGTCTGGAGATCTGGTCGCCGAGGCCCCTGCCGTCGACTGCCGCCCAGATCTCTCTGCACCGGCCCCTTATGGATCCTCCTGCGGGTGGTGGGCCCACGGGAGGGCGGCCCCATGTCGCTCTTTCGGGCTGTGCCCGGCCGGGCCCCGTGGGGTAAGACCCGGCCACCAGGCGCTCGCCATGGAGCACCCATCCCAGGCCTGGCTCCAGGATGGGGCCCCGGTGACGCCGATCCGGGCGACGTAAACGGCCTTGTTCGTGTCGTCGTCATAAGAGGCTTCTGAACCGATCTTTGTCTGACCCGTCACCTAGGACCTGTTTGCCTTGGGAGACCCTACCAGGGGCATGAAGCCCCCGACAACATAGCTCCCGGGATCATTCGGGCACTCAAACCCCTCCACCACGTTAAGGTGTCGGTTCAAGGAGAGGAACAGCAATAACAGTCTAAGGAATAAAGTCTGGCGGTAATGCAACACTCGGATGCCAACCGCCATAAAACAACAACAACAACAACAACAACAACAACAACCGGCTTTATTCCAGGGAGACTCTTCTTCATCTTCCTCTCCTTCTTTGACGTTCGGCGCTTCCACCGTACAGCTTTATTCTTCAGGCTTCATTCTATAGGCTTTAATATTTCCACTGATGTCGCCGCTTGGTAGCCGTGCGTCTACGAGACTGGGCGAGGACAGGAGACCACCCCCACCCCCATCTCGTCACTCTGATCACTCTGACTCCCCAAAAGCAGACCCCCATCACTCCGACTCCCATTTAGCGCCTTTAGCCTGTTTTCTATATCTGCCCAATCAAGCTCCTTTGTTCCAAGGAATCTCCCTGCAGCTTTAGCAATGATCCTGATCCTTTCAGTTCTACTTTGAGTCTGAGCAGCACAGTTTACAACATCCACCATAAAGAGTACAAAATCCTCTCTATCCACAACCAGGGTATTCTCATTAATTCTGGAACCTGCACACTTGGGACCTCCACTCTTGAAACCTTCACACTTCTTGGGAGCCACGCTGGCCTTTCTCATTTCGCCCTGGCTGGGAGCAGCGCTGGCTCCTCTCTCTATATTTACTCTAAACTCATTACTTGAAACTTTCTTGACTGCATCTGCATAGGATATGCCTTGAGAGACCTTTATTTTATGCACCTCAGCAGCTCTTTTGCTAAACCTGCATCCTCCGTAGGCAGAGCTATGTTCTTCCCCACAGTTACAGCACTTCAGTTTTGCTCCCACATGGCGATTGCCCCGACACTGCATTCTCTTAGACTTTATTCTTTATTCTATAGACTTTATTCTTTAGACTTTATTCTTAAGACTTTACACTGTACCCCCTCCTCCCTGGCTGTACCTCCCTCACCTAGCAACAGAGACCTGCCGTTAATGCTGATGCTAACGCTAATGCTAAGACCACGGCACGAGAGGAAATGTTCCATCAAAATAAAAGAGGAAAAGGAAGTGAAGTTAATTGCGCCCCTGCTGGCCAATTGTGAAAATACACAATATCTGCAATGCACTTTTTTTCATGGCGTCTCGAGGAGAATATAAGATAAGATAAGATATTCCTTTATTGTCCACACATGGGGAAATTTCATTGTTGCAACGCAGGTAGATACAGAGGAAAAGGACAGATAACTTATAGGAAGTTTAAAAATGAATAGAAGAACTCTTATAAACAAAACTCTTATAAACAAAAACTCCTATAGACAGAACCTCTCATTTCTTAATAAGGAATGCAGGGGGGAAATAAAGATAAAATAAAATAAAAACAGCTAGCGTAAGACAAAATAATACTAATAATAATGGTAAAATAAACACTCTATTTACATCAGTTATATGCACATGAATGTGACGGTATTGCACATGGTTAAGTCAGTATTGCAACTAAGTGTTCAGGGCTAGCAGTGTTTGTTATAAAGTCTGACAGCAGCAGGAAGGAAAGACCTGTGAAACCTCTCCTCACACAGCGAGGGTGGATCAGTCTCTCACTGAAGCTGCTCTCCAGAGCGGACAGAGTGTCCTGCAGGGGGTGAGACTCATGGTCAAGCATAGATGTGAATTTAGCCAGGACCCTCCTGTCCCCCACCTCCTGCACCGAGTCCAGAGCACAGCCCAGGACGGAGCTGGACTTCTTGATTGCTTTGTCCAGCTTCTTCCTCTCCCTCTCTGTGATGCTGCTGCATGGACCCGCTGCAAACTGTCCATGGCTGAGCTCACGGTGGAGCGGAGGTGGTCCAGGAGGCGTCATGGGGGCATAGACGCGATCGGTTCGGCCCGAACCATAGACGCGATCGGTTCGGCCCGAACCATAGACGCGATCGGTTTGTCTATGCCCCCATGTGTGACTTTCATCAATGTTCAGGGGGTCAAAAATGCCAGAGTTGTGGCAAAATTATCATGAATAATAATAATAGTAAAAAATTAAAGCCGCGGTAGCGGCAATGATGGCTCTCGCCTCCCGCGCGACTGCCTTTCTGCACGACCACCTTCCCGCGCGACCGCCTTCCTGCGCGTCCATGTTTTCTGCTGCATACCAAACGACGCTCAGTAATTCACCGTTATATTGCAAGATTGTGCTGAACGCAGACCTGAGCAGGGAGAAAGAGAGAGAGCCTCGGTGACCCGCAACTTTTCATTGATGTTCAGGGGTCAAAAATTTCCGAGTTCTTGCAGAAAGAATAAAGTCTTAAGAATAAAGTCTTAAGAATAAAGTCTAAAGAATAAAGTCGAAATATAAAGAATAAAGCCTAAAGAATAAAGTCGAAAGAATAAAGAATAAAGCCTAAAGAATAAAGTCGAAAGAATAATAATTCTAATGCTAATGCTAATGCTAATGCTAAGACCGCAGCACGAGAGGAAATGTTGCACTGTTGCAACGGGCGTTCGCGCAAGCTCTATTTCATTCAAGTTCGGGCCGAGCCTTTTAATCGATGTTCAGGGGGTCAAAAATGCCCGAGTGGTGGCAAAATGACCATGAATAATAATAATAAGAAGAAGAAACCGGGCAAGAACAAAGACTCGTCGCATTCCATTCCATGGAATGGCTCCAGCCAATAATAATAAGAAACCAGGCAAGAACAAAGACTGATTATGACAAAGTCTGAGGAATAAAGTCTGGCGGTAATGCAACACTTGGATGCCAACCGCCATAAAACAACAACAACAACAACAAGACTGATTATAATCATGCAATGACACTGTTCATTTTTGCACTAATTTGACCGACTGTAAATTGTGTATGTATTCAGACCATCTATTTGATTTAATTTGTACATTCAAAATTTTATGCATGCCATTTTTCATATATTTTGCTACTATCATTCGTCATTGTTGTACAATGCACCTTAATGCCAAAGCAAGTTCCTAGTTTGAGAATTCTGATTCTGATGACATTTAACATTTAACATTCTTTAAGGTTATTTTTTATTTTTGATTGTCTGGAATCCAGAATATACACTTTTGTATTTAAAAAATATATATACATTTCTGCACATTTCAAAATGCCCAGCAGATAGAGCTGTTTAGATCATTTGACTTTGCACTAGAGCGCTGTGGTCCCCCTGTCTCCAACCTTGGCTACTAAAGGCTATTTTTGTATTTAATATGTAGACATCCCGGGTTCGAGTTTTACTCCCAGGAAAAAAAGAACTTGTTATTTGGATTTCTTGGATCACTCACAAACATGCATTGTTACCAGCTACACTGCACTTGCGCACGCACGTGCACGTAGCACTGGTAACACTGTCTAAGTATTCTTAAGTCTTAAGCATCCGCACACGCGCACACGCGCGCGCACACACTTCTACCTGTGGACACCTGAGGCGCGCGCTCGACGTGGGCAAGTCTAAACTGCGGCGCGAACCCGCTCTGCAGGTTCAGCCCCGTGAATCACTTTGAGCTCCTCATGGTTTTGTTTTCTGTCTCCTGACGAGGACCTGCTGCCGCAGCCATGAGCAAATCCAGCACTTTAAGAGTCAAGAACTTATTTAAATCTAAGTCTTTGGACAAGGAGAACAAGGATAGAAAGAGGGCAGCGACCAGAGATGGGACCCTCAGCAGTCCCACGTCTTTACCCACGAGTCCCGGAGCTTTCAGCCCGGAGGATCCCAGCACCCTGCCCTCACACATGTCCCCAGTGTCCCCCAAAGAAAAGAAGAGCAAAGGGAGATTCTCACTGAAGCTCAAGAAGAGGAAACCCAAGCAGAAAGCAGAGGATGTGTTCTACACAGAGACCGGAGAGCCAGACAGCTTCAGCCCTGGACACATGTGAGAACATATTCTATATTTTAATACATGTATTATTCTCTGCCTGTTTATGTATAAGGAAGCATGTTGTTGAGTCCACTGGGTTTCTGTTGAATTGTTATTAGTGGTGTGCTAATAATGACAAGCCCCCTTTGGTGAATAAATGGATTCACAAGTTTGTAAAATTCTACTTAATGCCCCAAGTGCTGCACCAGCTCCACCCTCACAGACCACCAGGTGACAGGCGAGGAGAGCATCTAAGTGAGGAATTAGAGCTGCGTGAGGTAGCTGTTATTCCCTTTGGCTATTTTTTTGATTTGTGACTGATTGCTGAGAGCTTTGGACGAACTAGTTTAGTCATGCAATGCATACCCAGGTATTTTGTGGTAAATACATAGTTTCTGCATCATTAATTATGAGTAAGTTTGAGAATTCACTTTGCACAGAAGTAGAAAGTCTTGCCTTGTTTCTTTTTGCAATACATAAGTCGCTCCTCCCTGAATACAGCAGAATTATACAACAATAGAAGTGTATTCGGGCAACAATACACTTTGAACTGCCTTTTCAAACACGTCAGGTTCATCAGCTCTGCACACGATCTATTCAAAAATGACCCGACTCAGCTCTTGTTGATATTTTGACTATTGTTTGCGGTGTCTTGTATTAAATGGCAGGTGAGGTGACTCTGTGAGGAATAATGAAGAGAACCTGCTTCATGGGTGTGGCATCAGGCTGTTGAAGGAAATGACATCTTTTTTCTATTTGTGCCGGGTTTAAATCATCATGAAAACAACACATTAACAAGGAAATCGAGAAACAAAGCAATTTATTGACCCATGGCACAAGATAATCGTGATTATTTAGCCAGGCGATTTATAGAAAAGTGTTTTTTTTAGAGTTCAATTGAATCGATTTTAGAAGCTCACCCTTTCCTCAAAAAGTGCTTTTTTATCTCACTGTTTATGTCAAATTAATCATTCAGACAGTTTGATTTCATAAAGCAGGTCACGTATTGAGGACATTTTTGTTGTTGTTATTTTGATCATAATGTTAATAATCGCGAATATTGTTAAATTGCTACGTTTATTCTCACAATAATTGATAGACTGAAATTTTAAATCGTGACATTCCTTGGCATTTTAAATTTGTATTCTCAAAAACAACAGTAATAAACACTGTACCATTTAAAATATTGTTGACGATTTCAGTAAATGTTGATTGTAGGCCAAGTATTAAATAATAAAGGTTGGTGTAGTGGTTTAAAGTTGCACATATGTGGTTGTTTTTCTCTTCTTCTCCCCATTTCACAGCCTTTGATCTACATCCCTGTTGTTGTGATGATAGTATGCATGAAGTGGAAGTGCTGGTACAGTTATGGTTAAAACACTAGAGTGAGTGATCTTCTAGCTCTTGATCCAATTGAAAAAAGCACACTCACAAAACTGTTTATTACTTGTTTTTCTGCTTTAGTCTGTCACCCCAGAGTTACTCTCCTCCGTGTCCTCCACAAAAGAGTTTAATAGTCCTGCAATAACAACAGCAAACTCACCTGTGAAGAGAATGGCTAGAGCATGTAAAGCTTTAGTTATTACAGTCATATCTTCATGTTTTTGATGTATTTTGATGCTCTTTGTGCATGTAAATAATGGCAAAGGGAAGTGAACTTACTGTAACCTCCTCTAATGCTATGTTACGGCAGCGTTAAGGCTATCATTTTGTGCCTTCATGGAGATGCAGTTAAGTAGCCGACTTGGAAGTAGAAAGTTATATGGCTGTAAATCCTTTTTGTCGTTTTAATCGGTCAATAGTACATTAGGACATTAGTCGACCAAGATTTTAAATTATTTTATTCAGATTGAAAGATAAGATAAGATATAGAATGAGTTAGCTGAAGATTTTGGAGTGAATCACGAGTTAAATCTAACCTCTATACCTCACATATTGTTTAAATACACTGTTTACTAGTTCTTCTCTGTAAATGTTTTTTGCATTAACTCAAGTTGTGGTCTTTTAACCGCTTTATGACTCAAATACATCGCTATATTTCATAGTTTTGATTGCTCTTTTTGAATCTCTTTCGTCGTTGTTAATCCTCTCCAAATCTATAACGCTACATGATGAAGATTGAAACGGTATCTTGCCTTCAGGGCCGCTGCGTCACGGCTGTATTGTGCAAACATCCAGACCTGACTGTGCAGGCCCATTGCCCTGGCCTATATTCACTGTGCGCCGCAGAATCTGTGTTGAAACAGTCAAACTTATCAGAAAACGGCCTATTTGGTGCGTGACTTCGTGACATGTTTGCTCTGTCTCTGAACGCCGGAGAATAACTCATATTTTACAGCTCTGCGCTAGTATCGTCATGGCACAATACTAAAATGACAAACAATGATAGTCAAAAATGCTCTTTTATTAGGTCAAGGTTTTAGACAATACATGATAGTGCTGTCTGTATTAAACATTGCGGTCATTTTAGTTCTGATAAAGCTCAAGATCATTCTAAAACTGTTCAGTGGAAGTTTGTCCTGTAAAAGCATTTTTTTAGCATCTAGTTTTAATATTAGATTGAGCATCGATTAGTATTTTTGATAGTTTTCACAACCCTTCTCTGTGTCTAACTGGAATCTGCTGGAGCTGTTGTCTGCCATGCACAACACACTCTTTTTCAACTATAACTAGTCGTAATAGTTTATGTGTAGTTTATTTTACTTAGAATTTGTGTGTAATTAAGGCATTTTCAAGTAATGGTTCTGTTATCTGTGTAACTTCCTCTATGAGGTGAGTCTTGTCTTTTCTAGTCTATTTGACTCAATGAATTTGTCACGCCCAGAACAGGCCTGTGGGTTTCTGCTCGTTTGAAGACAACCCCTGAGGTCAGGGTGTGGAGGTCGCAGGCAATCTGAGGCACCAGACGGAAATACAAACAAACAGACTGCAGCGGAGTAGCTTTCAATACTGACCTTTGTTTTGAATGGTTATATCGAAGTTAAATGATTGATTATAGATTTACCTTTTAACAGATATTCTGGGAAGCCAGGGCCCTTCTGTGTGAGTAGTCTTGTACCTCTGGTGATACAGACTCACTTCAACTTTCCTCAGACCTTTACTTGAGGTTAATGTTCCATCAGTATCCTTTAACAATAGCCTATAATGAATGAAACGTGTTAGCCATAAATATACCTCCCTTATAAATGACATCAATAGTAGGAAGTATTTCATTCTGATGATCTTCAATTGTGTGACCTCTGCACTGACCTCTACTCAAGGCCACACTCTCACACATACTCTTTATGCAGGAATGCTCTTTGTGACAGCTCAAGTCTGAGTAACTGGTATAATGTATTGATTTTTCATTGACACACAGTACTAGAAACTCCTCTGCCTGAAGACAATGGAGTAAAATAGTTACAGTTCATGACTCGTACAAGACAGTTATTTGTAATAATTCTTGCACCATAAGTGTAGGTGAGAAATGAAGCTGCTGCAACAACCTTGAATAACTTTTCAATACTTTCAGTACTTCTTTTTACAGTGTAACAGTAGTCTAGTAGTAAAGGTTTTGGTTGTTCTTTGCGCTGTAATCCTACAAGTACCAAAAGCTTTATCTTGACAATAATAAATAATTTGAACATTTGTGTTTCTTCTACCGCTCCTTCAGATATTATTTAGTTTTTTCGCATTTTTGTGGAGAAAATATATGACAGGGACCGAGCCGACTATCAAATACAACTCTAATTACTCTTACCTCCCCAAATAAATGTTTTACTTTGACTTAAATAATGTCTTAAACAACTACTTGAGTAATATAACATGCACCATCAATAAAAACAGAAATGTTAATGCAGGTTGAGATAAAAAACATCTGGGGCCAAATTACTGTTGCCTAAATAAGCACATTTGATTATCAGAGGCATGTGAAGTGTCAGAACCACTGTTGACAGGTACACAGTATGTCCTTCTCATTTATGTATTATGAACTGTGCTGTTGTCAGAGTACATGTAATGCTATGTACACATAACTCGCATACTATGACATCATTTTACTTTTCACAGATATACTACTTACACAGTTGTATCAATGTTGATTCAGCCAGCAGCAGAAAAGGCAGTGCAATTCTCATTTTTTTCATCAAATCTAAATGTTTCAAACTGTCAATGGTCAGGATTTGAATTGAGAGTTGTGGAGCCGATCCTCTGTCATTAAATGCATGTGGTTTGGAGTAAACGAACACGTGTTATGGAGCTGAATGCATCTGAATTCAAAGCAGCAGTTAAATTCATTGAAACTTGCACAACTGGAAACTCATCCAACACCAGAGACGACAAACGGCTCTTGTTGGATCCGTGCCAAAGGTTAATGACACATACTGTAGTCAAATATGGATTATCTATCACCAAACATCAGTTATCTATGGACTGACACAACAGGGATCAGATCTCGGCTCCTAGGTTACGGCCCCACAAGCAGATTATAAGAGCATTTATAATTTTACTTCTATGAGTAGTTTTCATGCACCTTAATTATAGGCTATTTTACAGTGAAACAGTACTTTAACATGAGTTGTTTATTCTTTGATTTTTTACAACATTTTGTGCATTACTCCAACATTTACGCCTGTGTATAGTTTCCCTAAATACTGTTTTACTCCTATATGAGTAATTTCTTGGACTTTTTCCTCTTCTACTTTAGTGATTATAAGTAACTGTAACTGGAAGTAACTGTATTACTTAACTTAAGTACAATTTTTGACTACTCGACCTCTGCCCTCAAATCTCTCTTTTGTTGTCGTTACCTCTGTTAACTTTTGTCAGTGCAGTATAACGTTTGTCAGGAAAGTTAAAACATACTTTGCTCAGTACAGTGTATGAAAGGTATGATCATAAACATCATATTTGTCAGAAGCCTTTAAATATCCTTCTTACCACATGCAACAGTTGGACCAAGTACTAGAGTAAACATGATGTAATCCTTTGTCAAAGCACGGCCACCTGTTATACACATACGCTAAACAAATGTGTTTTTCATGGTTTGAGTGTCGGCTGTTGAAGTACATGTTGTAAAGGAAATTAAGTTACAAAATCATTTCAGAAAAAAACATTGGGTTGCAAAGGAGCAGAAAATTCATGTTCATTTTCAAATACATTTCCCATGAGAACGTTTGAGAATAAAAAACATAAGAAATGATTGAAAGGCTTACAAAATATCATATTTTTTTTATTTTTGCAGCGTATTGTATTTTATTTTTTTCAAACATGACATTTTTTAGAAATATTTCTTACTTGTTTGAACAGTTAGAAATGTTTTAGGGTGAAATAATTCCTCAACCGACTTATATGATTACAGTGATACAATAAGTGCCTCCTTCCAATAATGAGGTCGCAATAACGACGGGAAACGTGACACAAATGCTGTGTGTCTGAAGTATGTCAGGTCTCATTGTCCTACACCTCCGTTTGAGGTGTAGGACAATCAAGTTTAGTGTCGAGTCACCAAACTTGATTGTCATTTGTTTGTGTGTCATTCTTGTAGCTAAATGATTACCAGTATTGATGTTTAGATGTGAGTGATCGTCATCCGTTTTAGAATGTTTTAGAAATTCAGAAGAACAAGTTCATCCCTTAAAGAGGCACTTTTTGGCCTGGAGGCCTAAAGCCCAGTGCACTACCATCTGCCCGTAGGTTTGAGAGCATCATGAGGCCCTTTAAGGATATGGCCCCCACAAGTTTCTGTCTTTGTCAAGGAACAATAGGAGTTGAATTTTCATCTGGGCAAAAGAAAAGGTGTGTAAGCACAAATATTTAGCATTAATATTTAATATTTTCATATATTCAGATTGCTGTTCTTCTGTACATCACTCCTTGGTAAGAAGATGCCCATTCACATGAATTCTCATAAATTTCGTACTCTTTCCATGGTCTTTGAACATTTTTTTGCTCTGAGCCAGATTCAAGGGGCTTGTCAAAAGAGGATTGGCTGTATTTAAAGTGAACATGTCCCAATTTTAGGCCATTTCATAATCTCAACTGCGGAAATTTGATAATTTTCTTGAATACAACAATGACGGTATAAGTTGCTCTTAAACAACTTTTTATTACTCCAAATGCGTTACTCACACCGACACGTCCTTGAGTTCTGCCAATCTGAATAAGATGGAAATGACTGAATTATCTCTCTTTCCAAAAACAGCTTGTCAACATCATCATGTGTCTTCTTGGATGCAGTACTGCTGCCTCAGGTGACTGGAGTATTTATTACTTACACTTAACCCCCTATAACCTACAACAAAGATCAGTTGTATTTGTGCTTGTAGCTAGAAACAAAGTCGCAATAATCTTCAGTTTCCATTGCTGGAGCTTTCCACTGGACTCGTGTGGTCCAAACAGAAGTGACTGTGAGAGACCCACCCAGCATCTGGCAACACTGCGGTGCTACTGCAGGCCGTCCCGCTACATTCACCACCACAGCACTTACAAAGTCTTCTGATATAGAGTTACCTCTGTGCTTTGGGTTATTAGATCAGTTCAAACTTGTAACTGAATAAACGCTATAGTTCAAGTTTGTACTGTGAAACATTCAAGGCAAAACAGTAACATTTCCATGGAGATAAAAAGGCGTCAGACAAAATTACATTTTGCCCCTTTTAAATAGTGCATTAGACAACAAAATGTGTGGGTATTTGCTTAATCTGAAATCAAACACCAGACTGCACTGGAAAGAGAGTGGCAGTTATTTGTGGAGCGAGTGGCAAATGTCAGAAAAGGCTGGTTCCAGAAACAGACCAAAATATGGCCACTTTATTAGGAACAGGAAGTGTCTGATAAAGTGTGTGATAGTATCAGTTTCTATTTGATAACCCATTCTCACTGAATCATTTCCATTCGATATTCTCCAGTGTGGTCTTTTTTATTACGCACATAGATTAGAGGTGGGAGATGGACAAAATGTGGTTTTAACAGACTAACAACCACACAGCCTTTTACTAAAACCTATTAAAAAGGTTGCATAAAGAACTGATTATAAATAAAACAACCGTGTAATATGACATTCAAAACAAATGTATAAAATGATATTGCTGTCCATTTAGGGCTGCATGATTCATCTCAATTGAGTGAAAATCTCAATTTAAATGGATGCAAATCCTAGTATAATCTCCACAAACAACAAATGATCTGGTCTTATTCTGCATGAAACTGCCAACTCTGTTTAGATCTGTACAAACATGTTCTGAAATAGATAGGATTATTTTATTGGTTCATTCATTTTTTTTTTGTAGGACGTGTTTAAAATGTGAAATCACAATCACACAACTAAAAAAAAAATGCAATTCGTATTTCCCCAAATTGTGCCTTCCACTGCCCGCCACAGTGACTCATTGTACCCCTCGTGTGGCACCATGACTCAGCCGCTGCACCAGCTCCAGCCCTTGTTTGAGTTTGAGTTTGTGGCAGTCGTTTGTTGAGCTCACTGCAGGCGCTTTATTTTATTTGTCTGTTTTCATGAGCGAGTGTTGAGAGGCCGTTTGGCTGTAGCTTGTTGAACCAGTCTGGGGCCAGAGTCGGTGTGTTTACTGCAGAAGCTGGAGTTCTAAATGCAAGAGTTTGAAATGTGCACTCCAAGGATACAATTTCCAAAAATGTTCAGCCCTACTATTGCTGCAAAAGAAGTTGGTTTTATTTAACTGTCTAGACTAAAAGTATCTTTCTTTTTTTAGGATTCTCAACTTAACTTGAGCTGCACAGTCAGGTATTATTGGAGTATTGTCTGACGTCTGTTGTAAAGTTTCTCAAGAACCTGATCAGTAGTGTTAGGGAATTCCACAGAAGATTTTTAGAAAGGCCGCTTTGTAAGTTTGTCAATGGAGGGTCTTATTCTACATGGAGAGGTTGTTGTTTTGACTGGAATGTTCCAACAAAAGGCATAAAAACAAAGTGGGTTTTTTTTGGGCAATTCAGGGGTTTTACATTCCTGTTACAGTACTTTTACCAGTCAGAAGATATATATATATATTTATTAATTGAATTGTTAATTGCCCCCACGACCCGGCCCCGGATAAGCGGCAGAAAATGGATGGATGGATTGTTAATTGCTGCAGCAACAGTCCCAATTTTGCCAATTGAAATGATAAATTGATCATATCGAGACTTGGCGTTACTCTCGAAGTATTCTGAAACCATAGTGTGATAAATGTATTTACCAGAAGTGGTCCTGCAGCTTCACAGCTCCTTTGTTGACTTTTTAATATTGTATTTGCTAATGTGTCTCTAATTTTGGCCAGTAGCGTAAAGTTTTTGAGTTTCGATTCTGAACTCTATATAAACACGGGTAATTGATTAAATAAAAGATAGATACGTTCATAAAAGCAGGTGACAGACCCCCTACCAGAAAACATACACGGGACACCTTTAAAACAGAAACAAATTAAATAAAACTAAGCCAGAGAGGTTATTCTACTGTAACGTTGAACAAAAGTGCAGTTAAATCACACACATAAACACACACTTCCTGGGTTTGCAAAGACATTTTCCTCTCTCCCTCGTTCATCTTGTGCACACGTGCTATCTTGAAGTTTGGGCTAAAAGTAACCGCTGGAGATTTTCGAAAAATCTGTTGCCATGGCGCATCGAAAGCAACTGTAAACATCCCTGGTTGAAATCCCACGAAATAACAGATGAGCTTTGTGTGAGTGAAGCAACAAAAGCGGAGCTGAGACAAGTCGCTGCCCGTTTGTAACATCGAGGAGACTGATAGATTTTAGCCCCTGGATCAGGAAACGTTCTCAGGGTCAGAGGTGACACGGGGTTTGTAATGAGAATGTGACTGAATATTTCTCTCAGCAGACACAAAGCCCCAGAGAAAGGTTAACAATCAGCTTACAAAGAATGTGGAGAGTGTGATGGAAGTTTGACACTACAAATGGTCTAATATGTGTATTTTCTGTAATTTTTCAAGGCTACTTTAAACCAGAATCGAATAAAACTATTGGCATTTTTATCTTAATTTGACTGTTTTAACAAGGTTTTGCTCTGTTTATTGTATTCTCCAATGGTGAAAGTACATTTCAAATCTGGAAGATATAGAATTTCTGTCTCTGAGTATAACATTTAAAAGTATTTGATTTTTTTGGTGGCAAAGAAAGACTGTGTAAATTGTGTCTTTTGTTACAGTGGTACTAAGAGCTATTTCAACCATTTGGAGGTTAATTATTGTAATACATTTATTTTCTAACCTAAACTTTATACACAGTACTTTTTAAGTTCCCCCTGTTATGCTCTCATGCTCTCGAGTCTTCAATTCAACAGCTCATTCCATATGTACAAGACAAAAGTCGAGTTAACTTAACAATGTGATTGTATTTCTGACCAGTGCTACACTATGTACAGCTCATCGCATCTCATTGCTCATGTACATTAAGAATACGATGTGAAATCCTGCATCTCTTTATATCTGCCCCCTCCTCCTCATGTATCTGCACGATCACACTGATGTCACTTCAGTTATATATGACCACATTCAATCAAAGCAACGTGTTTCTGCAGGTTTATCCGATACAGACAACTCGAATATGAATATGTCTCACATCCAGAGAGGGAATGAGAGGTACTTGTACTCACTAAGTCAAGTCTCACAGCTTCAGACTAGTATTACCCAATTTAGTGAAGTGAAATGTAAATACCTACCAATATATTTGTTGAAATGACCTAACCACTGTAGGACTAATATGTCTTACAATTGAGGTGCAACAACAACAACTTAGTTATGCAAAAACAGGAAAAGCAAAATACTTTCAAATTCTTGTTAACGTACAGCATGTTTGTAACTACAGCAAACTGTTGTGATGTCGTTTTAACAGAAAGGGTGTCAGAGTAAACAAGTGGTTATTTTACTACAAATAGAAGCATTTTTTATGTAGGAAAAAATATGTCTCTTGTGTATTTCGAATTGAAGTGATTGTCAGTTCTGGAATGACTTCTGCAAACAAGGCCAACAATTAAAAGCACGATGATGAGGTAACGTAGCTATTTGAAATATCGTTGGATTGTTATCAGAAACCTTTTCTGGCAGGAATGGACACATTGAACATGAGGAAGTGCATTTCATGGTAAATATTGGGTGTATATTATTGGCCTCTTTCCAGTTTACATGGAGCGATCCAGTTCTGCCCTCTTGTGGCCAATATTTGCTATTGTTGGTTTGTGACCTGCTGATTAAAAGTTGTAAAAAATACAGGAAAACAATTTAGTAAAGCACCACAACATCCACATAATGTATCTTATCTTTGCGTTATTTATATTTCAAAATGCATCTATTTTAAAGGCACACTGTGTAACTGTTGTGGTCTACAGTGGTTACAGTCCACCACCTGGTTGTCTCCGTGGAGATGTTTTATTTCGCCTGGAATTTTGCCCAGTATCGGCATTAAACTTATCTATATCCATTGAGACAGTTTGAGCAATAAAACCTTAAATTGAGTACATGATAGCTAAGTTTAATGCCATACTGTGGAACTATTTAACCAGACAAAGCAGTCACATCTTCATGGAGACAAGCAGGTGGCGGACACTTTTAAATATATTCCAGTGTAAAGCATTTAGTCTTAGTTGCTCATATTGTGCCGTTCTGAGGGTGTGACTTGTCTCTCAGCACGCTAAGCTCCTTGAAACGCTCCTCTTTAGTCCGTGCACCTCCTCAGGTCTCACACGTGCTACACAATCCTCAGTGTGGCTCTAATTACTTAGTGTTCATGGCCTGACACAGAGCTCTGAATGTGGTCCGTCCACTGTCACTTCAACAGGCTGTTGAGCTGGACTGGAGCGTCAAATGTTGAACATTAGGATTTGAAAACGATTAGAAACAAATTGCTGTGTAAGTGCACAGGAGTGTGTAGGGCTGTGTTGTGCACTAAGAAGACTAAGCACCTTTGAAAATATGTCTTATCATATAAGTGCACTATGTAACTTTTCTGCTTGTGCCGTCTTCCTGTCTCCATAGAGATGTTATTGCTCTGCCTGAAATGTTCCTCAGTATGGTATTAAACCTGCAGTATCGTTTCATTACTGGTGTTTTTATTTCATGCATTCTAAGTGGTTGCCTCTCCACGGATCTGATGCCTGGTGGTGTTGTCTTCGTGAAAATAGTAGGATTAGATAACTTTAATTTGTAACTGTTCTAGCTAGGCAAAGCAATATCTCCATGGAGACAAGCATGTGGCAGACCCTCTACCACAAATATAACATGCTGAATATTGGGATATAATAATAATAATATTTTTTATTTTGACATTTAATACAAAGTTAAATTAATTATTTATTAAATGAAATGTATGTAAGCCAAAACATTTATAAATGATTTAAAATAGAATAAAATAACAAAAGTACAGTTGCAGTACACAAACTGTACCCACGTGCAGTCCACCGGGAGTGTAAATGGCACTCGATTCATTCATTCATTTTCTACCGCTTGTTCCCGTTCGGGGTCGTGGGTGACTGGAGCCTGTCCCAGTGACTTTGGGCCTTAGGCGCCCTGGACAGGGGTCAGCTCGTCGCAGGGTTAATACAGGCACATTTAGCTGCGTTAAAATTGCGAGCAAATACCAAAACATTGGTCTACCATGTCCTTCTTAATCCTTATAAGTTATAGGTATTTATGAAAACAGACATAACTACTGACTGTGTTTTGTCCAAGAGAAACAAAAGGCAGTGAGCTAATATCCTTTCTGCCCCTCTGCCTCCCCCTTTGCCTCCCCCTCTGCACTTCCTGCCTCTCTCCTTCAGGAGCTACGACCAGATGAGCATTTCCACTGAATGTAGTTACCGCACAGAGCTGGACTGGGACCTTCAGAGTGAGAGCACCTCCATGATCAGCTTCGACATGAGCTCGCCGCAAAGCCCAAAGTCGCCATCCAAATACTTCAAGGTTAGTCATTTTACAGTGAACATACTTTACTTCAAATCCTGTGAATCTATGCAGTATTTGTAGTTCCATCTGGTCTCTGCACATGTGTGACCCTCTGCATGTTTCAGGACAGAGTGCATGTTGTTCGTTTGTGGGCGTGGAGCAGATCATTGTACAGTTCATAAAAAATATGAGGGCTGTTGTTAGCTTTTAAGAAATATGTAAGATTTAAACCACATTTTCTAAGTATAAAGTTATTGATTGTTTAGCTGACGCAGACAATTACTTGCATTTCAGCTGCATTATTTAAATTTTATTGAAACTATGAAATATACTCATAAAAATGTGTTTTTGTTGGTTTATTTATAGAAAATGTGCACCATATGTTAGAGACTCCTTTAGAATACTGTTTAAAACTTTATAGAACACCCTTAGAAGAAATTTGAACATTAACGTTGACATTAATAATTACTTTAGTTTATTATGATCATGAAGTCATCTATTTAAATATTATAAGTGCTGAGTCTTTTCCTGTCCCCCTCGCAGAGTTATTATATTGTCCCAGCCATGTCCCAGCCATGTTTGTTGTTGACATCTCCTGTTTCTGCCTGTAGGGGACACTCGTAGTGTAAACAAACCTGACAAGTTTAATGTTTCCAGGCTCCTCCTCTTTGCAATCATTAATCCTCCGGGATTTCTTTTCTGAATGAGAAGAACCTGTTTTTGTGAGTGGGGTCAGTCATGTACACGGTCATTGCTAGAAATGCACGTTTTCACACAAAATTACAAGGCTATTGTTAATGGCCAAGTTGGACTAAATGAGTTCATATCTACTGTTTGTGTGTTTTTTTATTATCATCAAAGATCCAGGGTCAGTACATATTGACCAAAAAATAGACAAAAGCCACTTAAAGAGTCGACAGGTTCCTGTAAACCGAGCTACTGACCTTAAAATGTTTGTTCAGTAAATGTGTTTAGATTCTAGTTAAACTGGGCTGTAGCTTGTTGTACCAGTCTGGGTACAGTCGGTGTGTTTAGAGCAAACATATAGAAAATAAACATATGCACTATAGGTTTATGATTCATTGCCAATAAAGGCAGACCTCTCTCTGACACATGGGGCACTGGAGATAACAGATTGTTATGAATTTGCTTTGCTTTAGAACAAGGAAGGGCGGGTTTCTATCCACACCCTTTCATTTTACCAGGATCGGGGACTGTTTACCATGTGACCTGTCTCTGAGCTCGGATGCAAATTATCATACCTTGGAGTGAAACGAGCACTCAAACCAGAGAGACATCCATCGCATGCTGGACCAGTGTGTGCAAGGAGACCGCACAGGACTACTTTTTGGGCTCAATTTCATCTCTACATTTGTTATTTTGTGGAAATATTAGTGTATTTAACTTCTCCAGTATCCTTAAGTGCCAATGGTATGTTGATGTTGTTTAATGTTGACTTGTCGGTACATGTGTTCACTTGAGCGTGATTTTGCAAGCCGTGTGCGCGGGCTTAGAGTTTCCATTGTTTGCCGTAAACCTTTTGGAGGGCTTGTCTGTATTTCTCCTTCCTCGTAACTTTAAACACTTCTCTTTTCCTTTTATTTGTAATTTAGCTGTAGAACTGTCTTTATACCAAGACTGCTTCCTCATTCAGCTGACCCTTGTACCAAATAGACGTTTTATGTGTTAAGTTACTTATTAGCCTTTCATTTTCAGTGATTGACTGGAAGTATGTCTTTGCTTAAGAATTAAACAACTTACTGACTTTTCTCTTATTGAACTTGTTGTTAGTCTTTGAAGTATGTGTGGTTTAAGTAATTAAGAACAGCACTGTCTGTATGTTTTATCTTCTTTAGTAAATCCATAGACAGGGTGTGGCATGTGCTGTCCCACTTTCATCTGCTGTGTTTTGTCTGTTCTTCTTTCAGAATTCGGATGACAAAAAGGGAGTGTTGGACCGCATCAGCAGTTTTTTTAACCACAAGAAGAGGAAGACCAGCAGCAGACTTCCTTCAGACGCCGAGTCCCCTCTGTCTCCACGATCACTCCAGTTTCTCGATGATGGGTTAAAGACACCAACTCAGTCTCCCAAAGCCAGTCTGCACGATGTAAAGAAAGGAGCAGAATGTGGCGATAGTCTCAGTCAGACGTCCAGCACCACCAGTCTGGTGTCTGTTCTGGCAGGTAACTCGGAGCTGCCCTTTGCCGACAGCAGCAGCAGTGGAAAAAGCAGCGTGCGGGAGGTGTCAATATGCAAGGTTAGCACCGCAGAGGGGAATTTTGAGAACGTAACTTCTTCCACGTTTGAGACTGGCACTCTACCCAACGCTGGGTCAAACGCTGCATTAGGATTTACTGACTCAGTCGTAGAGGAGGTGAACAAGAGGCTGCATGTTCATCTGGAAGAACACATCCACACGGAGGAGAAAAAAAGCAAGAGAGCGGTGCAAAGACTCACACCAACTACAGTTACAAGCACTTTATCAAACAACCTTGAGCCCCCAAAGTCGCCCAACCTCATATCCATCAGTCTAGCAACAAAGAAGAGCTCAGTGAAGATAGGAGGGAATGGACACAGCACAAGTCTGTCAGGAATAACTTTAGCGAGTCATTCATCCACACCTCAACCCTTCAGCCCACGGCAGGATCAATCACATGTGCTAACCGACAGCTCTAAAGATGTTAAACAGACTGGGGCAGGTAGCAGTGCCGTAGAGGAAGCTGTTGCAGTGAGCTCTTCACACCGGGAGGATGAGGCTGCCCTGTCCCCTGTGCTTGTCAAAGCCATATGGGTGGAAACGCACCTGGGAGAGGAGGACTGGAGCAGGGAGGGGAAGACAGATGGTTTAATCAGAGGATCGGAGGAGGGCTCCAAAGCGGACTCTCCTCCTGTGCTGGCTATACCTGTTACAGTCATTCCTGAGGATGACTCAGTTAGTCAGAGTGCCACTGACAGTCCAGCCACCCACGGAGTGAGCGCACCATCAAGTGGCAGCCTGCCAGAGCTCGCACCCACCCAAGAGTCTCACAGAGCCTCTCCAGAACCAGGGAGCACCGGTGCTGGCACTGGCTCAAAACTCAAATCTATTACAGAGACATCTCCAGACGAAGTCCACGTCACACGTAAGACAGTGAGCCTGCCTTCAAAACACAGCTTCTTTGCCCACAGGGTGAACATTAGCTCCGAGAGCAGCTCCGACGAGTACAAAACAGCAGAAGAGGAGCAGAGCACAAATTCAAAGGCTGTGGACAGAAGCAAGGCTAAGTTGTAAGTACATTTTTTTTATTTTGCTGTGGTTATTGTTGAAAACCTCCTTTGATCCTGATGGAAAAGTAAGCACAGAGAGCAAAGCTGTGTGCAACCCGAGCACTGAGTTCCCATGCTCCTTTGTACCAGCAGAGAACAATACACACACTGCTGCAGAAAACACTGAAATATTCATACACATAGCTTTCAGTCAGACCACACGGACCCATGCAGTTGACAGCTTGAATCACAATATTCAAACCTACTTTTATATTGTCTTGTAAGTTTAATAGGAAGGTCTATAGCAGTTGTGCTTTGCCATTCTGAATAAGTCATTGGTTACAAAAGTTGACAGGCAACCGCTTAGAGTACTGCCCTGTTTGACTTGCGTTTGCATGACTACAATCACACATATAGGTAAAAGGTGTGGCCTCACAAAATGAATTGCAGCTTGGCATGTGAATGGCATTGTTGGATCCAACTTGTACTCGGTCAGTTCTAAAGAAATGGGTAATGCTATTTCCAATTTATGTTTTTATTTAAGTTGAGAATTGTTTTAATTGGTGGATAGTTATAATGCAATACAATATGCAACTCAATTTTATATAGACAGATTTTAACATTACCATTTGTGTTTTATTATTGTTGTTTACTCTTGTATGTGTATGTTTGAGTCATTATCTTTTTGTATAATTTCATATGTCTGTCTCTGTTGTCCCATTAGACCACCAGCTTCTCCTGTTAAAGATGATGTCATTGAAGAGTCCAAGCCGGATCCCAGGGCAGCAGATGATACTTCACAGTTTAGTTTCAGAACAGAAGACCTGTTAGTGATTGAGAAGACCGACTCTGAGACCTCGGACTTTGACGACCCCTCTGTATTTGCTGATATGCACCGAGCTAAACCCCAGCTATCGCTAGGCCAAGAGGCTAAAAAGGCTTCCACTACACCAGGCAGGACATCGGGTCTTCAGAGTCCATCCGCTACATCAGGAGGCGGGGCTAAAACTATGACGACAAAGGCAAAAGTATCCACAGATACAGCCGCAAAGAAAGATACCAAAACTCAGAGAGAGAGCAGCAATGACAGAACTGTTTCAAAGGACCAACATTCTTCTTCAAAGACTAGAATTCCTAAAAGCTTAACATCCCCGATCACTCCGAATAAAACCTCTGAGGCAGCTGTGTCAAGTTCCAAAGTCAAGAGACAAATCAGGACCAAAGAACCTGTCAAATCTCCGGTCAGCACCAAACCGGAAAGAGGGTCTTCTATTGAAGAAGTCAGAAAAAGAGGAGAGATTTCCCCTTCGAAAGCAGCGCACAAGACCACCATAAAAACCATCAGTGAAAAGTCAAATGAAGGCGATGCCAGTGTGAATCTTGTGAATGGTTTGGAGAGGGACAATAGTGTAAAGAATGCAAGCAGCTTAGCAGAAAATAAGTCTCTCCCAACTTCAAGAAGCCGGCTGCCTGTCACACCTCAGAATCAGAAACCTTCAATCAGAAAGAAGAGTGAAGAGAATCAGGAAGTGCTTTCACCAACCGAGACACAGCCTTCTGAAAGTCCCGACAAAGGTGCGTTAAGTCTGAACATGCTCCGGCATATAGTTTATTGACAAAAGCCACGTTTCCTTCCTTTTCCTCTTCTTTTTGTGATGCTTTTTTGTGTTCCTTTATATTGACATGTAAGCCACTGCATTCGTCACTAACACTGCGATCCTTTTTTTGCTTTGTTCCCAATAGGAATCACATCATCCAGACACCTGTCCAGAAGAATCAGTGAAGATGACACAACTGGCTCTCCGCCCAAGCCGACATCCTCCAGGATTAGTGAGTCAAAATACGGAAAAAAGAAGGAACCAGTGGAGCTCCCGTCATCTGCCAGTAAACTTCCAACGCTCGGCCAGAAAATCTCCAAACCAAAATCAAAAAGAGTCTCGGCGACAACGCCTTTGTCACCTACATCCAAACAGAAGGAGTCGCCTGTCAAAGGATCTGACATTTTAATGGATAACGTGGAAAAGGACAATAATAGCAATTTATTAACCAAAGCTGACACTTCAAATATTGACAACACCACTGCAACTGATGAAACAGTGAAAAAGGAAATGAAGTCACGAGATAGCACAAACCAATCTGCAAAAGAAGAGATTTTGTCAACAGAAAAATGCAATAAAAATGCTTTTAAGGATGGGAGTGGCTCTGTCCCCGAGGGTAACTTACATTCAAAAGAAAATGCCTCTAAAACAGATGATAAAAAACAGAGACTAATTCCGGAAAATCTAGATTCTTCGGATGCGGAAACGCAGGCCACAGTAAAAACCCCAAAGGATGAAACAGACACCGACGCCAAACCTGCTGCGCGTGACGAGAGCCACAGCGACATTAAACCTGATCAGGAAGCTGCTTTGTCATCTACATGCTCACCAGAAGCGACAAGTGAAGTGGAAAAAGACTCAGTTTGTCGCCGTAATGTGCAGCAACAGTCAAACGACCAAGCGCTGGCACCAGAACAAGCAGTGTTATCTGATTCTGCGAAAAAGGATTTAGTAGACACAAGTTCTAAGGACACTTCTGGCCTGAAAGCCTCTGGTATTTTGGACATTCAAAGTGTGACTGTCAGCGAGGCGCCAACTGATGTGCAGCACAAAGAGTCCATTTTTCTGCTCGAGGATGTTACAAAAAAGAGTGAGTCACAGCCTGAAATCAAGCGCTCAGAAATTAGTAGCAAAGCAGTGCCCAATGAGAGTGTGGAAACAGTCAACAAATCCACTTCATTGCAAGATAAGACATCACATTCATCATCAGAATTGTCCAAACTACAGACGGAGATTTCGAAGGTTCAAGAAGGAAAACGATTGGAATTAGAGGTCAAACTTGATGAGCTTGCACAAAAAACCGAGGCCAATTTGAAAGAAAATAAAAACGATAAAGAAATACATTTGCCTATAAAAGAGGGTGAGCGTGCAATGACTGTGAACAAAACAGACACGATTATAACCCAGGAAACACCTCAAGCGGAAATGAGCAATACACCAGCTCAGACTTCAATATCTGTAAATGAGAAATTAGAAAGCGTGGAAAAGAGCGGCACCGCCACAGAGTTAAATACAGAGTTAATTATTAACGCTGGACTGTCTCAAGTATCTAAACCTGTCACGGCTGAAAGTGAAACAATGACAAGCTCAATCAGTGATTCAAAAGAAATGACAACGGATGAAAGTCGAGATGTTGTTAGCAACCAACTAGAGCAGAAGGCCACGATTGTTCAAGGAAAAGCAGAGATTGTGAGAAGCAAATCAGAAGTTAGAAATCTGAATGTGGAATCATTAGAGAGCAAAGTGAAATCAGTGACCGAAGATACGACGGCAACGGTGGAAAAACTGAGCACAACAAAGAGGGATGAAAGTGGTAGTGAAATAGCAAAACGACCAAGCGACTCTGCTGATAGTGAAGCCAGCAAGCAAGCAGAAGTGTCTAGTCCTGTTGAAAGTAAAGTTGAGAGTTCAGAGGTGTGGAGTAAAGATGAAAACCCACAATCTATTAGACTTAAGGAACCTAAATTAACAGGATCCAATATGGAAATGATTTGTCAAGGTGAAAAAAGGAAAACAGAAGACAAAATAAAGGCGCCTCTACAAGAAAATAACGCGCCGGAGACTTTAGAAAAACTTGAAAATGTGAGTAAGATTGAAAAAGAGCACAGTAACATCGAAGCGCCGGGATTAAAAGAGTCGGAGTCGAGAGCTGTTGAAAGTAAAGACGGCAATTTAAAAGTAACTGTTGCTGTGGAGCGTTCAAAGGTTTCAAGTAAAGATGACAACCAACAAGAGAAATCTATAAAAAGTCTCCAGAATGAACCTAAAGTATCAGAATCTAAAATTGAAATTAACTTGCCGTGTGAAGATCAGAAAATAGAAGACAAAATGACCCCGCCTCGAGAAGGAACGAAACAACTACAGACTTTAGAAAAAGACAAAGAAAATAAAAGTAAGATTGAAAAAGAAACATTGGAAAAAGATCGCGGTAAAACGGAAGCGTCTCGATTAAAAGCTGAGCAAGAAATCAGAAGTGAAGCTCAGACTGATAAAACAAAGAGAGAAAGTGAGGTGAGCAAACTGGAGTCTCAAAGTGCATCTTTAATTAGTAATGGTCAGGAACTCAAAGAACCAGAGTCCCAACCTTTCGACAAAGAGAACCAAAAGAGCGACATCAAATTAGCGGCTGAAGATATTAAGATAGACAAGCTGAGCACAACAAAAAGTAAGGAAGGTGAAAATGAATTAGCGAAACAACCAAGCGACATTGTACATTCTGATTGTAAAGTTATCCTGCAAGAACAAGAGTCGAGAGCTGTTGAAAGTAAAGACAGCAATTTAAAAGTAACTGTTGCTGTGGAGCGTTCAAAGGTTTCAAGTAAAGATGACAACCAACAAGAGAAATCTACAAAAAGTCTCCAGGATGATCATAAAGTATCAGAATCTAAAATTGAAATTAACTCGCCCTGTGAAGATCAGAAAAAAGAAGACAAAATTACCCCATCTCGAGAAGGAACGAAACAACTACAGACTTTAGAAAAAGACAAAGAAAATGACAGTAAAATTGGAAATGAAACATCGGAAAAAGCTCACGATAACACTGAAGAACCTCGATTAAAAGCTGAGCAAGAAATCAGAAGTGAAGCTCGGACTGATAAAACAAAGAGAGAAAGTGAGGTGAGCAAACTGGAGTCTCAAAGTGCATCTTTAATCAGTGATGGTCAAGAACTCAAAGAACCAGAGTCCCAGCGTTTCAACAAAGAGAACCAAAAGAGCGACATCAAATTAGCGACTGAAGATATTAAGCTAGACAAACCGAGCAAAACCCAAAGTGCGGAAGGTGAAAGTGAATTGGCGAAACGACCGCCTCTAGAAGGAATGAAACAAGCTCAGACTTTGGAAAAAGACAAAGAAAATGAAAGTAAGATTGGAAAAGAAGCATCAGAAAGACCTCACAGTAACAGTGACGCACCAGGACTTAATGCAGAGTCAGAAATCAAGGTTTTTGATCAAATATATGAGACTTCTCCCATGAAACAAAACACATATGTCGTCAATGATGGTCAGGGACTCAAAAAACTTGTGTCCCGACTTTATGAGAACGAGGACGAAGAGGAGGATGGAGTCTTTGTCGAAAAGATTATCATAAAGATGTGCAAACACGACCTGAACGTCAAGGAAATAACCAAAACGACTGAAACTGTGAAACCGGCGATATCAGGAAACGCATCTGTAAATCACTGGTCAGAACCATTAAAAGGTGAATTATCTGGCAAAGCGTCATCGGCGATAAAGGATTCTCCATCGGGCTGGCTGGACGTGGAACACGGTCAGAAACGTCGGCGAAAGAAAGAGCACAAGCGCAGACTGGACGCTTCGACCAGCGAGGACGAGTCGCTGGAGTCGGACGATCTGGAAGACTTCGTCAAAAGCATCCAAGAAGGCGGCATCCCGTTCTCACTACCCCCAAGGAGACACAGGGGGAAGAAGAACCTGTCCCTGCCGTTTGTAATGCCCGCCATCAAGGAGGTTAACTTGGAGAAAACGTTCGATCCCGAGAAATTCCGTATTGGATTACGAAAAAACGATTTCTTCAAGGATCTGTCCCCAGCCATGACGATCAAACAACAAGCAGCGGCGAGAGAGGAACAAAGTCAAGAAAACGCTTCACAGAATCAAAAAACAGACGAAGACAAGCCTTTAATTGAGGAGAACGGCAAAAGTGCAGTGGAAGAGTGGATTCTGAATGAAACTGGGCAAGAGGACGGCGTAAACAATGGGGTTGGGAAGCGTCCCTCTCGACTGGGCCGGATGTCCATTCTCTCCAGCCTTCTGTCAACCCCCAGGTCCAGCAGGAACCACAAAGAGGACCCTTCCCCTGCCCCGAACGGCATTCAACCTGCGGGTCAACAACAGGACGTACCCGCCGCAGAGAAGACGTTAGTCCTGCCCCCGCTGTCTGACGTCCGAGCTGATAACGAGGGCGTGAGGACTTCGGATCAAGGCGTACCTTTCTCGTCTTTAAGTGAGAGCAGTGTCAACAGTGAGTCAGCCTTTAGTCCCTCTTCTGCTCCACAGTTCCCAGTCTTTACAGAGGTCCAACTTCCAGAGCATTTAGAAAAGTACCTCGAGAAGAAGGGTGAACCGGAGGCTCTTAAGAGTTCGGAGGAGGCTAGTAAACCAAAGATGGATCATGGGACAGGTGTTACAAAGAGCCAGGCGATAATATCTGATAAAAGTGAACAGGATGCAGCGCTGAAGAGTCCTACAACACCTGCCTCAGCTCCAAAGTTCACCTGCCAGTCGTCTCTAACCAGGACCAGGACCAGGACCAGGACCAGGACCAGGACCAGGACAAAGGTAAGGATCAGATATACTGTATTCACTCACACAGATAGTGGGGCGTCAGATACAGTATTCACAGGCTTTTCAAAGTTCTGTTTGCCAGAGGTGTGCAATTTATTGACATTTAGATCATGTCCTGAATGCTGTTTGTATCATTTATATTAAGAAATGATCTGAAAAAGGTTACGTTGTAAACTCTCAAATAAGGGAATTAGGTGATATTTCTGCATTTTTGTGATTCGTTTCACAATATGTCTGAATTAAACCTCAACTGTTGCGTTTAAAGATGCGAGAGACTCATATCCATGGTAACCTCACTTTCATTTCCTGTTTCACAAAAAAATGACTCATTTTCAGAACTTCACTCTGAACATTTTGTCTATAAGATGAAAAGCCAAAGATATCGATCTAGACTAGACTAGTCTAGATACATCATTTAAATACATTCAAATAACATTCAAACATAACTATTCATAACTATTCAAACATCGTCCTCACTGAGTTCAAGCTTCTTTTATAAAACACATTTTGCTTTACAGATTCCAGTCATTAAAGGCGTTCACAAAAGACCTGGAAAAGTATGTCTAATTTGCGCAATTTTGTGTCAGCAAATGTGGTTGTTACATTGTTTTTTAATACATTATGTCACGATTTTCTAGATTGTTATACAAGAACAAGCAGGGAAAGCCTTTGAATTGTTCCGCAACATGGAGGATGCCACTTCACTAAAGCTGTCACCTGTCATCACTGTCAGAGTCATCAGAGGATGGTACAAATACTGCTCATTTTGGCTTGTTTTTAATGTGAACGTAACGCTAATAATGATAATAACACGTGAATTCTGGTTTGTTTTGAAAGCTGGCTGCTGTATGAGAAGCCCGGGTTCCAAGGTCGTACCATTGCCCTGGACGAAGGCACCACAGAGCAGATAGTGAACATGTGGGCAGAAGAGGAACCGCCAGTGCCACCTGAAAGCTTAGCTCAGCATGTGCCCACAGCGCCCATGGTCATAGGGTCCATAAAGCTGGCAGTGAGGGTAAGGACGCTTTATCACATGATTTTGACGTATTGTGTTATTTTGATTTAGTTATAATGTGATGCGGTTTTGTGTTTTAGGATTACACTGTGCCCAGGATCGACCTGTTCTCAGAGGTCAACGGGATGGGGATTATGATGTCCTACCAGGATGAGGCTGAAGAGATCGGCTCTTATGGGATTCCACAAAGCACCGGCTCCATCAAGGTCCATTCTGGAGTGTAAGTTCTGTTCTATAAATATTTGCAGTAGCTCCTTGTTTAGAACTTCTAGACCAGATTTAGCACAAATTTACACCTGGAATAATCCAAGTTTAGGTGGTAGGTTTAGTGGTGAGTGGTGAGAAAATATGTAGAACCACTGGTGTAAGGCATACATTTGAGACAACGATGGCAACTTCTCTCCCTACACTAGAGTTGTCAAAATGATCGAAAATCAGATGCTAACTGTTACTAGTATCAAAACTAGATACTATTTGTGCAATATTGATACCAAAAATCTCATTAGGAGGACAATATTTGACCTTTACTGAAGAGTTTTCGAAGGATCTGGAGCTTTATCAGAACTATTATAGGCCAATATGGTCAGATAAAGAAAGTATTATTATTTAGTCTTGAAAATGTCAATGTATTGTCTAAAAAAAATCCTAATTGTGTTATCGAAATCGGTATCGAGAATCAAGGATCGAAACGCCACTAATAATGTATACGTTTCATGCGATTTGAGTCTTTTAATCACAAACACAACCATCTTTCACTCCACAGGGCCGTTATCCCAGCTTTACACGTCATTAAAAAAAACATAATCTTTATTTTCTTATGAGATACAGTAAAACATTGGAAAGCCCCTGGCTCGCTGTTTCAACATCTGTTTTCTGTTCATAAAAGAATGCATACGATCAGCTGCAGTGCGTAGTTTCTCTCTCAACGTAAAGTTAATGCAATTATTCTGTCTGGAAACCCCTCGTTCTTTCTGTCCGTCTCCTTAGGTGGCTGGTGTACAGTGATCCAGGGTATGGGGGGTTTGTGGGGGTCCTGGAGGCTGGAGAGTACCCCTGTCCTCAGAGCTGGGGGTTTCCACAGCCCTTCATCGGATCCCTGCGTCCTCTGAGAATGGTACAAAGATTCACATTCACACACTATAGAAGCAGATGTTTTAGTGTCGTGATGCTGCTGTGGAAAGACTGTTCAAGAAATACTATACTAGATGATTTTTATTTGATTTGAACTGACGCTAATTTGCCAAGCGCTATTGGTTACTAAAGGAGAAGCGAGTTGTAGAGCACGGTTCATACACAAAATAATTCAAAGGGCTTCACAGAACAAGATATGTTTGAAATTACAATGATAATCAGTGTAAAACAAGATTATTCGGTTGATATAAGTGTGATTTTTCAGGTCACAATATAATCATAAACACTACAAAATGAGAATTGTGAGAATTGTAGGAAGAAACGACGAGTGATTCCTCAATCTATAGTACTTTTCCTGTTCAATCTATAGTACTTTTCCTGTTCAATCTATAGTACTTTTCCTGTTCAATCTATAGTACTTTTCCTGTTCAATCTATAGTACTTTTCCTGTTCAATCTATAGTACTTTTCCTGTTCAATCTATAGTACTTTTCCTGTTCAATTTATAGTACTTTTCCTGTTCAATCTATAGTACTTTTCCTGTTCAATCTATAGTACTTTTCCTGTTCAATCTATAGTACTTTTCCTGTTCAATCTATAGTACTTTTCCTGTTCAATCTATAGTACTTTTCCTGTTCAATTTATAGTACTTTTCCTGTTCAATCTATAGTACTTTTCCTGTTCAATTTATAGTACTTTTCCTGTTCAATCTATAGTACTTTTCCTGTTCAATCTATAGTACTTTTCCTGTTCAATCTATAGTACTTTTCATGTTCAATCTATAGTACTTTTCCTGTTCAATCTATAGTACTTTTCCTGTTCAATTTATAGTACTTTTCCTGTTCAATCTATAGTACTTCTCCTGTTCAATCTATAGTACTTTTCCTGTTCAATCTATAGTACTTTTCCTGTTCAATCTATAGTACTTTTCCTGTTCAATCTATAGTACTTTTCCTGTTCAATCTATAGTACTTTCCTGTTCAATCTATAGTACTTTTCCTGTTCAATCTATAGTACTTTTCCTGTTCAATTTATAGTACTTTTCCTGTTCAATCTATAGTACTTTTCCTGTTCAATCTATAGTACTTTTCCTGTTCAATCTATAGTACTTTTCCTGTTCAATCTATAGTACTTTTCCTGTTCAATCTATAGTACTTTTCCTGTTCAATCTATAGTACTTTTCCTGTTCAATCTATAGTACTTTTCCTGTTCTATAGTACTTTTCCTGTTCAATTTATAGTACTTTTCCTGTTCAATCTATAGTACTTTTCCTGTTCAATCTATAGTACTTTTCCTGTTCAATCTATAGTACTTTTCATGTTCAATCTATAGTACTTTTCCTGTTCAATCTATAGTACTTTTCCTGTTCAATTTATAGTACTTTTCCTGTTCAATCTATAGTACTTTTCCTGTTCAATCTATAGTACTTTTCCTGTTCAATCTATAGTACTTTTCCTGTTCAATCTATAGTACTTTTCATGTTCAATCTATAGTACTTTTCCTGTTCAATCTATAGTACTTTTCATGTTCAATCTATTGTACTTCTCCTGTTCAATCTAAAGTACTTTTCATGTTCAATCTATAGTACTTTTCCTGTTCAATCTATAGTACTTTTCCTGTTCAATCTATAGTACTTTTCCTGTTCAATCTATAGTACTTTTCCTGTTCAATCTATTGTACTTTTCCTGTTCAATCTATAGTACTTTTCCTGTTCAATCTATAGTACTTTTCCTGTTCAATCTATAGTACTTTTCCTGTTCAATCTATAGTAATTTTCCTGTTCAATCTATTGTACTTTTCCTGTTCAATCTATAGTACTTTTCCTGTTCAATCTATAGTACTTTTCCTGTTCAATCTATTGTACTTTTCCTGTTCAATCTATAGTACTTCTCCTGTTCAATCTAAAGTACTTTTCATGTTCAATTTATAGTACTTTTCCTGTTCAATCTATTGTACTTCTCCTGTTCAATCTAAAGTACTTTTCATGTTCAATCTATAGTACTTTTCCTGTTCAATCTATAGTACTTTTCCTGTTCAATCTATAGTACTTTTCCTGTTCAATCTATAGTACTTTTCCTGTTCAATCTATTGTACTTTTCCTGTTCAATCTATAGTACTTTTCCTGTTCAATCTATAGTACTTTTCCTGTTCAATCTATAGTACTTTTCCTGTTCAATCTATAGTAATTTTCCTGTTCAATCTATTGTACTTTTCCTGTTCAATCTATAGTACTTTTCCTGTTCAATCTATAGTACTTTTCCTGTTCAATCTATTGTACTTTTCCTGTTCAATCTATAGTACTTTTCATGTTCAATCTATAGTACTTTTCCTGTTCAATCTATAGTACTTTTCCTGTTCAATCTATAGTACGTTTCCTGTTCAATCTATTGTACTTTTCATGTTCAATCTATAGTACTTTTCCTGTTCAATCTATAGTACTTTTCCTGTTCAATCTATAGTACTTTTCCTGTTCAATCTATTGTACTTCTCCTGTTCAATCTATAGTACTTTTCCTGTTCAATCTATAGTACTTTTCCTGTTCAATCTATTGTACTTCTCCTGTTCAATCTATAGTACTTTTTCCTGTTCAATCTATAGTACTTTTCCTGTTCAATCTATAGTACTTTTCCTGTTCAATCTATAGTACTTTTCCTGTTCAATCTATTGTACTTCTCCTGTTCAATCTAAAGTACTTTTCCTGTTCAATCTATAGTACTTTTCCTGTTCAATCTATAGTACTTTTCCTGTTCAATCTATAGTACGTTTCCTGTTCAATCTATAGTACTTTTCCTGTTCAATCTATTGTACTTCTCCTGTTCAATCTAAAGTACTTTTCCTGTTCAATCTATAGTACTTTTCCTGTTCAATCTATTGTACTTCTCCTGTTCAATCTATAGTACTTTTCCTGTTCAATCTATTATACTTTTCCTGTTCAATCTATAGTACTTTTCCTGTTCAATCCATAGTACTTTTCCTGTTCAATCTAGAGTACTTTTCCTGTTCAATCTATAGTACTATTCCTGTTCAATCCATTGTACTTTTTTATCTGGCTGTTTATGTGACAATATCATTACTTTTTAATTCGTAATGCTAGTGAGGAATTGTAACAGTTAGACTAGAGTTAACATTAGATTAGAGAACGTAAGCGAATTGAGAAATTGTTGGTCATGATGCCAGCAATCTTGAATAATCAGTACATTTCTTTAACACTAAAGATTGATATCATGACATATCTGTGCAAAAAAAATCATATGCACAGCTAAAACAAACTATTAGCTGCATAAACCTAAAAAAACTGATTCTCCATGCTTTGTCCTTGTTATATCCAGGACTATTTAAGACATCGTAAACCAGTTTGAATCATAAAACGACCTAGTTATTTACTCATTACCCTTAATCTAGAACATTGGAGTCAAAGTCAAGTTTAATATTATATAATTTTGCTCCGTACTGAATGTTAACATGTATTTTTGTCTTTCTTCTGTCACAGGGAGCCATGAGGGTGGATCATCCCAATGAGGTTAAGGTGTGTTTGCCGATTGCTTCACGTGTACACTATACATTAAAGCTGCTGTTACGGAAGAGCCACAGGGATCTCGAACTGTCAACAGAAAGTTTTGGGATTAGGAGAAGCATTTAGGAGGTTCTGGATGACTGGCACACAGGTTTCTACCGTGAGCCACAAAGTCAGACAGACATTTATCCGCTCCGCATCAGAGTGTGGTTGGCTCTAATCTCAGGTGAAGAAACACCGAAGCTTGTTATTGCACGTCTGTAGTCTAGTGAGATTAACAAGAGGATCGTACAGGAAAATACAGCTAATTATGGAGTATCTGTCACAACATAGTTTCCTAGCCTGCTAAGAAATAATGATAGTGTATTTACCGTATGGTTTGTCCTATAAATGTCATGAATTATAACTTTTTATAGCAATCTAAACACTTGCAAAGATTTTCTAACACACAGGATGAACAGCATTTCACCATAGGACAGGGAAGGGCTGAAAAGTCATAAAACACACTCGCACGGATAAGACTTCCAGCTGAGGATCAAGTTTAACCCTTTCCTCTCTCTCTTCAGGCTCTGGTGTTTGAGAAACCCAACTTTGAAGGAGACTGCATCGAGGTGGACAGCGACCTGTACAGTTTCGATGAGCTACGGGAAGAGGAACAAACTGACCAGCCCGATGTGAACGAGAAACTCCTGACTTCAGTGGGCTCTCTGAAGATCATTGGTGGACTGTGAGTCAGATTTCAACTGCAGGACTTCTCTATCATTTAAAAAGGCGTGGCCATGGCTACAGGATATCATACTATGGTTTGATGTCATGTTTTCTGCAGCTGGGTTGGATACCAGGAGGCAGACTTCGAGGGTCAGCAGTACATTTTGGAGGAGGGCGAGTACGCTCACTGCAGTGACTGGGGAGGTGCTGAGGACGGGCTTCTGTCACTTAGGCCCGTTCACACTGTAAGTACAAAAGTAGGCCAGATGTGCTTAGTTTAATTTATTTACCTCGTCATAATATTGATATTTGATGTGACACGCTCTTGCAGGACTTCGCGTCACCTCATATTAAACTATTTGGGGACAAGATGTTCAAAGAGCTGAGCCTCAACATAGACCTGACCGTCCCCATCTTTAACTTTGATGCTGTCGGACACAGCACAAAAACTCAGTCTATCAACGTCCAGAGTGGAGTGTAAGTTTTATAAAACAAACTCACAAAGTGCAATTACAGAGGTTCAGGCTTTAATGTGTCTCTGAAAATGACCCTAGAGACCTAACTGAATGTTATGTCACTAAATACACAGAAACGTACACACCTCTACACAAACACAGTTACATACATTTGTACTGTTGCAGAATCGCCCGCAGCATTAACATAACTCATTTATCAAACATGTCAGTGAGGTTTTTGCTCAACGTCCACTTTAAAGAGTACTGTAATTACTTTACTGTGTCTGTGGCAGTTGGGTCGCTTTTGAAAACCCAGGATTCTGTGGTGAGCTTTACGTCCTTGAGAAAGGTCTTTATGCAAGTCCAGAAGACTGGGGATCACCAAACTTCAGAATATCCTCCATACAACCTGTATTCTACGTAAGCAAAACGGTTCAGTCATTTTAGACGAGTCTGCCTGGGATTTTGTGGTTTCATAATTCTTCTCTTATCTGTCCCTCAGGATTCAATGGACAACACATCCAAATTTAAGGTACTACGAGTTATTACTTTGTGTACAAATGCATCATGATTCACAAAGATTTGTCTCATTTGTTGTGCAGGTTCAGTTGTTTTCTGAGCCCGACTTCCGGGGACAACACATTCTTCTTGAAAATAGTTTGGATACTCTGGATGACTTTGTACCTCAGTCTTGTAAAGTTCTGTGCGGCAGGTAGGCCCCAAACACAGCAATGACATGAAACAAAATGCATGTGTTACTAGTACATTTAAAAGGCAAAGTTCAACCCGTGTGCTTCTGTGTTCCAGCTGGGTGATGTATGAAGGGGCCCAGTTCACCCAAAGAATGTATGTGTTAGAGGAGGGACAGTACCCCAACTCAGAGGCGATGGGATTCCAGTCTAAAGACACTAAAATTGGCTCCTTACAGACAATTGGACATGTAAGTACTCACAATATATGTACATGTTTAGAACCGGTTCATTGATTTAACCCTGTGTTTTCTGCGCAGGAGTTTTCTCTGCCTTCCATAGTATTATTCAGTAAGACGGGTTGTAAAGGACGCAGAATAGTGATGGACAATGGGCGCGTGAGTCTGAACAAGGCTGGACACGATGGACGTGTGCGCTCCCTTGTGGTGGGAGGGGGAATGTACGTGTCTTTCAGCACATTTTCGTCTGCGGTTTTGCTAAAAATGATTTGAATTATTGATCATTCTGTTTCCTGGAATAATCTTTTACATATTACTCAATAAGTGAAACAGACTGACAGTTGTGTCTACTTTGCCACAGGTGGGTGGTATATGAAGGCTGCAACTACCGCGGTCGACAGCTGCTTCTTTTGCCTGGTCAAGTGGAAGACTGGTGTCAGTTCAGTGGATGGAAGCAGATAGGATCTTTGCGGCCTTTAATTCAAGTAATCAAGATACTACACCAATGACATATATAGTTTATTTATTTATTGACCTTTATCCAACCAGGAAAGAGCCACTGAGATTTTGTTTTATGATATTCACGTAACTTTTTTTTCTGTTTTGTCCAACAGAAGCGGCAGTATTTCCGTTTGCGAAGTAAAGAGAACGGACATTTGTTCTCCTTGACTGGGACACTGGACGACATCAAACTGATGAGGGTTCAAGCTGTGGAAGAGACTGAAGGTTTAGAGCAGGTGTGGCTCTATCAGGACGGGCAACTCTCCTGCAAGGTACACTGCTTTTTATAATGTTACTGACCACCCACTTAAAATAAAGAGAGTAGAGAGTGAATAGAGTTCGCTTAGAGAGAGTTTAACAGTGTAGTAGTAACATTAACAACATTTATTAATTCATCAATCAGACAGTAAAATAGTATATCAATTGCACCTGCAAATTATCTGAAAACAAGGGCGTGATAGGAAGTACAGGAAGTACAATGGAAAAGGAAAAAAGGAAACAACAACACGTCCTAGCATCTTCCAAAGGACTAAAGAGGTCACTATGTATTGTTTCTTTACTATAGACTTTTGTGTCATCTAATGAAAATAGGTCGAAACTTCACATGAAAAATAGAACCCAAATGAAATGATTGTTGTTGTTGCCCTTAGCTGTTGGAGCACTGTTTCCTGGAGACCACTGGCGGCATGCAGATGGCAGGAAGTCGCATGTGCGTCTCTCCCAACAAAGGAAAAGAAAATCAACTGTGGAATTTCACCCCCGACGGTTTAGTGCGCTGCCATCTGCAACGCGACCTGGTCCTGGAGGTCAAAGGTCAGTCATGATTTGTCCATGTTATTCATTTCTGCTACGTTTTGTACGTAGGTAAGTGAATATGCAGTGCAATGCTATTAATAATGTACTCCTGGCATTGCCTTTCAGGTGGACGCCAGTTTGACAAGAATCAGGTCATTCTAAACCAGTTTGATGAAAGAAAATTGAACCAACGATGGGTTTTAGAGGTCATCTGAGTTCCACTTCACATACGTTTTTTTTTTTTTTATCCTTTGAAACCAAACACTTTTAACCTAATGTTTAACAGTGTAATAGGACACTGCCCTGTATTATAGCTGCATTTGTCTCCCCCTTGTGGTACTTCTGTGCATGTCAGGCCTGCCAAACATGAAGCCACGACTGGAAATGCAAATGTGGTGTACTTTGTTTCCTTTTGTAAAATGTTGATATTTCCTTAGGTTTTTACATTTTGAATATATTGTATTAGACAAGATTGTAAATATAATGGAACACAAGCATTTTGTTATTGAAGTTTCAAAAATAGCACTGCCCACACTGTGACTGTAAATATGTAAATATAAAATTCAGTTCTCTTAAAATAAAAATACAAAATCTACAGAATGATGGTCTGTGTCACATTTTTATTTAAAAAGTTAAATATGTTTATTTGAATTTGTTTTATATGTATCAATGTCATTATTTTACAAAAACAAAAGTCATCATATTGCAATAACAGAGAAATCAAATCAATGAAATGTTTACAGAAAAATAAATCCCATCCAAACAGAAAAAAACAACAATGTATGTTTTGCAGCATTAGGTTCATAGCAGCAAAAGCACAGTGTATCATGTGCTATCAGTCATCTCCCGGATTACTGATGTGGACAACTGTTTTTCCTCGAGCGTGTCCTCTGTCCATCTTTTCAAAAGCCTCAGAAACCTGGGAAAAGCTGAAGATCTCCTCAACAACAGGTCGGATCTAAGAAACCAGAGGAACTTTAATTATATTATGTGTAAGATGAACGTATGCAGCTGAGGCTTCACAGTTATTAAACAATGGATTGATTGATTTATTTGATCAGACTTGTTATTAGCTAAATTAAGTTGAGTTATATGTAAATCATACCTGTCCATCATCAACCATTTCTTTTATTTCGTCCAGTGCAGGGCCGCTTGGAGTAAAAAATCCCCATCGATAGTGCACTCCTTTTGTCAGGTGCTGAAAAACAGAACAAACCACCAGATGGTGCTATAGAATTTCGGTTGATTAACCTGACAGGCAGCTTTACTGTACTTTTCCTTGAAAGCGTCTTTACAATTCTGCCCTTTCCAGTGCAGAAAATATAGCTAGAGATAACATTTCAAACATCAAAAGGTAAAAAATAATAGAGACTGGCTGATGACGTGGGTAAGAAAATAATAATTTTGTTTCCACAAAATCAAATTTTTACACATAGCCAAATTGTAACCACGATTTACCTCATTTGTACTCTAAAAAACTCCATTAAAATGTAAAACTCCTCAGGAAACAAATATTTATCGTTGGGACCATGATGCAAAAATCGTAATAAAGGAAGTTGCTTCAAATTTTCCATAAAATGTTGAAAAATAGCTGAACTGAAAACAGTGACACACTTGGATCATAAGACTTGACGATGTACGGGCGGCAAAGATGCATAAACCACCAAAGCATTTGCAGTTTTGAGCACCCTTTTCACAAATTCAGTGACAGGAAGCCATGTAGGGTAGACCACAAGAACACTGCTCAGGTGACACAATGGTGGGATGAAAATGAATGTGTTAATTTCACAACTTTCACAATAAAAAGTTAAAGGAATTTGTAGTTTGGGTAGTTTGTTTGGACTATGGGAGACGGTTCCTTTTCTAGCAAATTAACAGGAAGTGACAGTGTTAAAGTATAGCATTACTCACTTTGAAACAGAACTCCGTTTGGGTGGAGTTAAGAACTGATTAAAAGGCTTTAAAGACTATTCTACAAACATATATTTTAATAAATTCAGGTTTAATTCTTTCATGTGTATGGTAAGTTTAATTATTGTATTCACGCTTTTTAAACAACCTTAGCATAGGCGTTTGGTTTTGGGTGCTCAAGAGTGAGACGTTCCAAAACATGTTAAATAATCTAGTAAGGATTACTCCTCAAGGGAAGAATGAATGAAACGTGTGAGTAAAATAAAACACATAACTTGAGGTATCTTTTTGATGAAGAAACAAGAACAAAAAAGCTTTCCAGAAAAAAAAGCCAGTTTTGCCTAATATACAGGATCTTGAATAATAGTTAAGATAACCTTGAGAGCTTTTGTTGTCATGGTAGCAGCAGTCTGCATCATGCCGTCTGCAATCCCGAGTAGGTCCATGTTTTGGAGGAACGGGGTGACGAGTGTAACATACTTTGCACCCGTCCATGGTTTAAGCAGATCCAGTGCCCATTGCTCCGTGTCACCCCCAATGTTGTCAAGAATTAAGTCAAATCTGCCACAGAAAATTTAAACATACATATTTAAATTACATGGATTTATCCACAACAAACCAAAATTTAACAAAAAACTTAAGGTGCAGTGTAACAGATTTGTATGATTTTGTCATTTTGACTTTTGAAATACATTTTTACACCACTATTTGTGTAGAAAATATGAAGTCACAGTGACATCACGCTAGGGACACGCATTCCATTAGTCATATTTTACACAAAAGAAAGTTTTTTAATATTAATTCAACAAAATATATTTGTATTTATCAAATGAAAAATTGTGACGTTAGATGAGTTTTGCCCAGTGGTTGCTGGGTAATTTCCTAGTGTGATGTCATCAATTATAACCAGAAGGTAAACTTATAAACCTAAAAGCTGGATAAAATGTTTACATTTTTTGTTCAATGAGAAACTCAATTAAGGAATACATTTTAAAAAATCACCTAAACTGAGAATGTATAACTGAGAGTATACAAATCATTTTGGGAGGTGGGCCTGAGACGGAAACTCGAAAGATTTTGTCACCATGGAAACAAACAAACAGGGTTGATTTATGCATGAAGGGAAAGTTTGTGTTGGTTTATAAGTTTTAGATGACATATTTACTTTTCCAACGCTCTAAGGGGCTGCTCCACTGGTCCCACAGTGTAGTCTACCACATGGTCCGCCCCCAGGCCCCTGACAAACTGCTCTGCATTCTGGGAGCAGGTAACAGTCACATGACCTCCCCAGGCCTTCAGCATCTACAACATAATAAACAATCTGAATAACATTTTGATTCATAAATGTTTCGTTTGTTCCAAGTTTCATGTGTCGTGTTGGCAAATAGACAGTAAAAGACACAAGTAAAGACTGACTTTAGACTAACTTGTTATGGAGTGTTTGGGGAGCAGAGATATGCATTATTGATTTGATGACGTTGTAATGTGAGCTGCCAGCGTTCAGGTCACACGATGGAGAGTGGGATAGTCTGACACTGGTGCATAAACCGCAGTGTAGTCAATTTACACACGCTACGATAAAAAAAATAGTCAAATCACCTGTATGGCAAAAGTCCCCACACCTCCAGCACCACCAATAATAAGAAACCTGCAACACACGAGCTCCATTTAGGACAAAGAAACAATAGAAAGCTAAATGGGATTTGTCTGAAATTGTGGTCAAATACATGTGTTCACTGACCGTTTGTTTGCACAATTGTCTTTGTTGAGTCCACCAGTGTTGACCAGTGCGGACCAGGCTGTGTTTGCTACGTATGGGAGGGACGCGGCTTCTGTGTGGTTCAGTGATTTGGGCTTGAAGGATATCTGTACACAACACGTACAAAACGAGAATAAGCAATTACCACTAGTACGCTAAGTAAGCAAATTGTGTAAGAAAACTATTGGTACTTTATTGATAGTTATAGAGGTGGGCAATACATCAACATATATAGAAAATATCGTGATTTTTTTTTTTTTTTATTAAGATTCAACATTTTTATATCAAGTATGTTGTTTATAGTTTAAAAAAAATCTAAAAGCTACAAAAAGCTGATTTGAAATGAAAAAAAGAAAGAAAAAAGTTATTAAAACTGTAAACTTTCAAATAAGGGTATAAGGCGATGTCTTCATTTGTCTGATGATTAAGTTTGAACACATTTTTGTTGGATTGACCTAATTTTGTTTGTATAGCATTATAAAACTTTAAAATATATAGCACATTATTATAACCTTAATCTGTGTTACCAGTGACTTAAGGGTAAAAGGGCATAAGTCAAAAGATGCCTATAGCAACTTCATGGAGGGAGAACATCATGACATTTTAATATTACAATGTTTCAACAAAATAATTGTAGGTACAGAATACACTGCACCTTCTTTAGAGAAGCTTCTAACAATGTTTTTGAGTAATACCTCGTTGCCACTCAACACCACAAATTCAGCTAAACTGCCTTGCTTCCACGGAGGAATGGCAGCCCAAACCTGTGAAGTTAAAACAACCAAAGTATTACAAACGTCTTCATAATGTTGTGTGTGGTACTTTGCTTAACCATTATAAATAAAATAACTAGTAAATGTTCCAGCGTGTCTCTGGATTACAGTTTATATGAATCCTGAAGGTTCACATGAGTCACTAGGCTTATTTGTTTGTATAATGTTGAGGTTAATGGTGCGCACACGTCAGTCTACTGCATTTGTTTACCTCATCTCCCCCTTTGAAATACTTGACGTCCAGGCCACACTCCATGATGACCCCGGACACGTCTCGTCCCAGAATCAATGGAAACTCATTGCCTGATTGCTTGATATTAAGAGGATCTCGTTTCATTGACAGAGTTGCTGCGCCATACCCAGCTAAAGACAGAGAAGAGACACAAAATATGAAATGTATTCAAACTATTTCATAACAACAATTCTGCTACATTTGTATTGAAAATGTGTATTATTGATTGAAAACATTAATAATATGATTAAAGTAGTAGAATAGTAGTAAGAACATTTTCCAATTCTAAGAAATGTGTCTGTCAGTTCCTGTTTTTGCTCCCGCCCCAAAACCCCCGCCTTTACCAATGACTCATTTAGAGAAAGCAGAAAAAGTGAATCTACAGTAGATGTTCTATTTATGGGTACAACTAACTAACGGTGTATTTTTTCAAATTATTAATCTAGAAATTATTATTTTTGAACAATCAATTAGTTATTAAGAATGCCTGTGAATATGAAATGTTTACTAAAGTAGATCAAGGTGAAGCTTAAGTGATTTCATAAGTCATAAAACCACTTCTCTCAGCACATGGCGTGTTTTGGTGGCAATGTGTGGACTAGTATAATGATTTGAATATTAAAAAGTATTTCAATAATCGATTAGTTGCAATTAATTGATTAAATACTTCCAAAAATAATTATTAAATAAAAAAGATAAAGAGGCCTTGAAATGACCAAAACATTTTTTTAATGAATGCAAGAATGTGTGGTTATATATCAGTTGTGTTCATTTTAGATTAGTTTTGCTCAAAGTTTCATAATATTTCTTACAATGACAATAAATCTCTATCTTAATTAATCAGACAGAAAATAAAAACAGCAAGAAATAAACATGCATATGACGGTTCTGGCCCCAGTCTTTCTGTAAATCTAAGCACGTCAGTCCTGGACCGTCTGCAGCCTGTCTGTCTATGGGAATAGGATCTCTCCTTCACTGTGGAACTCGAGGTTTCTGGGCTTTGTAGTTTTTCCCTGTCGAGCAGGGGGGTCTAAGGACAGATGTGTTGGGACATTTGACAATTTTCCATGAACATTTTTTAATATGGTTTCACTGTCTCCCGCTGAGACAACAGCTCTAGTGATTTCAGCCCTTGCAAATAAATTTAATTGAACATCTATGAAATGAATACAGGAATTTCCATCTAAAATATTTACAAACACACTTTTCTGAGAGATTAAATCATTCCTTTAACAAATAAAGGTGTAATAATGTATTTGTATTAGTCCCAAGCATAACTATTGTGCATTTGTGGGTCTTATTAACATTACGGCTGCTAACTGCTATGGAATCATCTCTATGTATACCTGCAGTTCATGTCCAACCTGGAAGTACAATTATAAATGTTTAAAAATAAAAACATATATAAAAATGAATGAATGAATAGGTACAATTTTAGGTTAAATATTAAATGACCACGATCATTGGTTATACAAATAATGTTGACATGTATTTCCAATCCATGAGTTCCAATATTTTTATCTAAGATTTTCAGTCACACACATAAATATTGCACTTAATAGACAACTTACCCCTCATGCTGACATCCAGAGGGTTCAGTCCTGCAGCACACACTTTCACTATCACTTCGTTGGGATAGTTTATTATGGGAAAGGCAGCATTTTTGGTGAACCTTAGAACATCATTACCCCCATATTTATCTATGACCCAGGCAGGCATGATATTCAAGCAGTTCTTTGTACTACTGAATTGTCTCGTTCTGGAAATTACTGAATTTAGACATAACACCTTATTTTTAAATAGCAACGCGCTATTTCTACAAATGAAATGCATTGATATACTCATAATTTAACTTCAGCCTGGCACAAATAAATGGAAAGCCAAAAAGCTACTCTGCTAGCAATGTCAACGCTCATATAACAACACCTTTTTGCAGGCATGAAACGAGTATCCCCCCAAATAAAATATGTATTACGTACTGTGCAGATTTGGTTGTCTAAAAAAAATCATAATAATTGTTTAGAAAAATTAGAAGCTACTCGAAAATGATTTTTAAGTAACATGCCGCTTCCGTGTCGTCCCCTGAATGTGACGGTAGACAAAACTGACCAATCACGTCCCAGCTATTTGCTTCACGGACCAATCAAGGAAGACGTTGTTTGACGAGCGGAATGGAAGCAAACATGGCAGCCCCGTTGAGAGCACATACTCAACGAAGGTTGTTGACAGTTTAATGACTTTATAGAGAAATATCCGTGGACATATTATGGCTATGCTCAGTTTGACAATAAAGGAGGTTTGTACGAGCATGTTTTATTTTTTTATATATCAGTGTTTTGCGTAATTGAAGTGTAATACTAGCTAAATCTGACACTGTTCCAATGTATCCCATTGTTTTCCATGACAGTACATGTATACTTTATTCCCCAGGCGTCCTTAGCGCTTAGAGAGGGGAGAATATCTCCTATTGAACTGTGTAGGAAATGTTTGAACCGAATCAAGAAGACACAACATCTTAATGCTTACATCACAGTGATAGAGGAGCAAGCTTTGGCACAAGCACATGAGGCAGAAACAAGACTTGCGAAAGGTATTATCATAGTATTTTGCAGGCTGATATTTTCACCCTTTAGCACGTATTGACCTGCGTTGTTTTTTCCCATCCAGGTTCTCCCAAAGGCTTGTTGGATGGAATTCCTTTCGCAGTCAAGGATAACTTCAGCACACAAAACATCAAAACGACATGTGGCTCCAGGATGCTCAAAGGTTTAGGATCTATACATTTTGTAGAATGTCCACGTAACACAATGAATAATGCTACATAAACTTGTGTTTTTCTTATACAGACTACACTCCTCCATTCAATGCTACTGTTGTGCAGAAGTTGCTGGACCAAGGAGCTGTCCTAGTGGGGAAAACCAACATGGATGAATTTGCTATGGGGTAGAAAGAGATGACTTATTTAAATATTTGGCAAAATATGTGTTCCTGCTATCCTGTCATTGTGCTTTAATTTAGATCAGGAAGTACAGATGGAGCATTTGGACCAGTGAGAAACCCCTGGGGTTATGCTGCTCCATACAGGGAAAACACAGGACTGGATCCGGACTCTGACTGGGTCGTGACTGGAGGGAGCTCTGGCGGAAGTGCTGCTGCTGTGGCGTCACTCACCAGTTATCTGTGAGGACTCGGATAAATACTTCAGTAACTTACGCTATGTAACTTTTCTGGTAGATGTTATTATTGCGCTTATTCAATTACACTTGCATTCTTACTGTGAGCGGAATCGCTTCTCCACAGGTCTGACCTGTAACTTGGTCTGGTGATGTCAACTGTTTATCTCCATGGAGATAGATATGTTTTATGCCAATTTGTGAAACACTCCAGGGAAAGCAATAACACCTCCATACCAGGCCAGTAGGTGGTGGATCCTAGGCCTGTGTTAAATATTGCTACAAAAATATCTAATATAAACACTAATATTGATACTGATTTATGCCACAGATACAAAACAGAAATTTACTGTTTTTAAAATTAAAGTGTTTTTTTTCATCCAGATTTTTTCTTTTATTCTTAAAAGCCTTGATTTAGTCTTTGTTTTTGTTCTATATATTGTTTCTTTTTTAATGCAGCTTGTGTAATAAATTAAGAAATGTTCATTTTGATTTTAATATAACTAAAAATATTGTGTCAAAGATTATATAAAAATAATATTGTTATTGCAGCACTTAGCACTTAATAGAATAATCAAACACATACTTAGGATGTTTAATTAGCTACGGAAATTGCACATTTAACCCTCTACAGCACAAATCTCCCCCTACAGCTCAAGCCCCCTCCCAAAATGAATACCGGTAATGTCAATAGTAATTATCTTGGCCTTGCAGATCCTCCATCAAAAAAGTTATATGCCTACATGGTCCAAGTTCAGAGTGATGCACACATCAATCTGGCAGATCCAGATGAATATAGTCCATTTTTAACTATACATTCTGCCTCAAATTATTTAAAAAACTGTGATTTTATTTGCAGAGCACTTGGTTCCGACACGGGGGGCTCCACTCGAAATCCAGGTGCGCTGTGTGGAGTTGTGGCTCTGAAGCCAACTTATGGTCTCGTGTCTAGACACGGCCTTATTCCTCTCGTCAACTCTTTGGATGTCCCAGGCATCATGACCCGCAGTGTTGGTGATGCAGCTGTGGTATTAGGTGCGAAATGCAACAACCCCATCATGTATGTCAAAGTGTGTCTTCAAAATATATTGGGGGAAAGGTCCCATTCACCTCTTTTGCAAAATTTTGGAAAGTTCCGCTTTCCAGGCAATGATTTAACATCTCCACGGAGACCAGTGTGTGGCGGACCCTTCAGAAAAATTACATAATGCAATTTTAAATGAAACCAGTTCAAATCTTCCACATGAATTAAACCAAAAAAAATATAATCCTTTAAAATAACTCTTATTTCTCATAGATGTTCTGCAAGGTGTCGATGTAAAAGACTCAACTACCATCCAACCTCAGTCATCACTCGCACAACTCCCAGAAGATTTTGATATCAGTACCTTACGAGTGGGAATCCCCAAAGTAAGTCACCCAGACGACTACAACTGAATCTTTCTCCATCGTAGAACACTCCTGGACGAATGTGGGATTACACCAATTTAAGTCAACATTTAGTCATGATTGCACTGTAAATTAGAGTAATTGATCATCATAACGCTATGGCAGTGTATTTATAGTAACAAAGTGCTGTGTGATGTCAGGAGTATCATGCCCCAGGCCTGTCTGAGGAGACATTGGAGCAGTGGAGTCGTGTTGCAGACATGTTTGAGAGAGCGGGCGCCCGAGTGGAGCAGGTGTCCCTCCCCCACACCCAGCACTCCATTGTGTGCTACTACGTACTGTGCTGTGCCGAGGTGGCCTCCAACATGGCCCGTTTTGATGGGTTGGAGTATGGTATGTAATTCCCACATGTACACACATTGGTACAGAGTTTCCTATAGAGTTCAGTGATACAACTCGAGTTTATATTACATTTAATTTCTCATACAATTAGTGAAGTATAAAAGTATCACATAACCTATGTCAAGCTGCCTTTTTGAACAGTTTTGAAAAGTTACTTTTTATGTTTAGTACAATACAATAAGCAACAAAGTGGGATTTTGTTGTAGAATGTATAGTCCAGGTTGTTTTTAATTATGGGGGAATTTTAGACTGATCCCCTCTATTAATGGGAAAGACTGTATTGTAATAGATTCAATAAACAACATTACCATATTTTAGTGAAATAAATAGGATATGCCTACAAGCTAAAAGCTGCTGTGTTATGAATTATACTGATAATAACAAATGTGTACATGTGTTTTAGGACATCGCAGTGCAATGGACAGCTCCACTGAAACCATGTATGCCACGTCCCGGCACGAAGGCTTCAACGATGTAGTGAGAGGAAGGATTCTGTCTGGAAACTACTTTTTACTTAAACAGTAAGTAAGAAAAGGGGAAATAGACTATGTTCTTATGTATTATCTGTTGATTAAGCTGATTGTAATCCTTATTTTCAGGAGCTATGAACATTACTTCTTAAAGGCCCAAAAAGTCCGACGTCTCATAACAGAAGATTTTAGACACGTCTTTAACTCTGGTGTTGATGTACTGCTGACTCCCACTACTCTGTCAGACTCTGCTCGATACTCTGACTTTACACAAGAAGATAACCGAACTCGCAGTCAACAGGAGGATGTCTTCACTCAGCCTGCCAACATGGCAGGTATGAGAGAACAGCACCGATCTGCTGTACACACAGAATGATCACGTCTGTCTACATATGTGCCACAACAGAAGCCCTTACTATACAAACACACATTTTATACATTACATTTCTAGTGCAATATATGAAGATCTGCCACTGTTGTGATAATAATAGCCATAACAAAAGCAATAACATAACCATTTGAATGTTCTATTATTTGTGTAGGTCTGCCCGCTGTTTCTGTACCAACGGCTCTGTCCAGACGAGGCCTTCCCATTGGACTTCAGCTCATCGCTCCAGCACGTCAGGACAAGAGGCTTCTGTCTGTTGCCCAGTGGATTGAACAAAGGGTCGGCTTTCCCTCCATCAGTGACTTTGAAACACCCAGTGAAGACAGTGAACGATGCCAAAAGACCAAAAGAGAACATACTATATAAAACATAATGGTGACTGTGAACAAAAACCCATCATTACTTATGACAACAGTACAGTCCAAGTGTTGGAGGGAACAAAGATTTCTTTTTTCAGCTTCCTCCTCAAACTGTATCAGTTCCATGTGAAGTTCTGCACCTTTGCTGTATCATATTCTAACAGTAAATAGGAACTTATTGGCCATCCAAACCTTGTTCAGTAATGTTTTGTCTGCATGTGGACCTGGTATTACTAGGCATTAATGAACACGGACATGAAAGTCAGTTATGACAGAAACACAAGAACACACAGCTTTGATGGAACTGCATCACTTTTGACATTCTCAGTACTTTACTATCCCCTTCTTTCTCCTTTTAGTGCATTGGCTTATTGGCTCTCATTTCAGCTTGATCTTGGTGTTTTTGATGGCTTCTTTCAAGTATTATTTTGCTTTTGGATTACTCAGTTTACATTAGACACATGTTCTCATTCCCGAGTTGTGAGAAGAAAACTACAAATATTTTTATCTAAGCATGTGACATGTGACATTTTTCCCAGCACATTCATATCAAGGACAGAGGAACCAAAACAGCCCATGAGTTTCGAATCCGAACCCATAAGCTTCAGTTCATGTTACTAGTCACATTAGGAAGACTGTTCCACTGTTCAGAAGAATTGATATGTCTACTCAAGAAAGACAAAGCAGGTGTTGCAGGTTTCCCCCCCCTAAGTTAAACACATAAAACACAGAATTATGCACACGACACAGAGAGAAATTGAAAAAATCGTGCTGCCAAACATGCTCCAAAGCACATTTGTGTCCATGGCAGGAGTTTTGATACAAATACATACTGTAGTTCTGAAATTGAGTGTGAAGGTAATGCCAAAAACAGCATACAACTGCCTTGTTATTCTCAGCCGAATATTTTTAAGATTTTTATAATTTTTAAACTTATAAAGACTTATAGCACATTTTCCCTTCGTCCTACACCAAAGACCAAGTCCATTCTATCACAGTATACTTGGCTATTCCACCTTTTAAATTGTGGTTTGTGTAAGAATCATTACAGCTTGTCACAAAAAAAACGACAGAAGAAAACTAAATGTTTGCGATATTGTCCGCCATTGCATATACTTGACCTAGTACTGGTAAGGTAATGCCACAGTAAAATAGCTTGGGTGACAACACTTGTAAGAGAAGCTTTGGATATGCCGGTAATCTGCTCCCATCACACGATCACATTTTACTTATTCATAGCACTTTGAGTGAGTTGTAAATCTGGAAATAAAACAATCCCTCTGATGTGAATTCAGTCTAACATTGAGGAATTTGTGGAATGCAAAGGTCTGTGTCCTGAATGTCCTTCACCTGTGGCTGATACAACCCACCTCCCTTTTGTTATTTACACTCCACCTCACCTATAGGCTTTATCAGGAATAGGATGACGGGAAAGGGTTTGTTTTTTTGCGGTCACACACACACACACTGGTTGACTGAAGCAGGGCTCTTGACCACCACACTCCAGTGGTGCTCAGGTTTCAAGGAGCACCTGTAGGAATGTGCCCAGCACCAGTGTCAAGCCTTTTTTTACAGATGAAACGGGCACAAGTGTTGAAAACTGTGCCGAGGTGTGGACGACAAAAGCAGGGCATGAGAAGCAGGTTCAGAGAGTTTTTAATCCCACTCTATAGTATTGTGAAAGATAAGACAAACTATACAATACGGCCTTTGTCATGTGAGGAACAATTCCCACATTGATCTGCAGTGAGGTTGCCTTTGAGTGAACAGGTGAATCTTGCCTGCTTTACCAAGTCTCTTAGAAGTTACAAAACTGCCTGCATTTTAATGCTCCCTCAAGGTTTCACTCAGTCTGGTGTTGACTGACAAGGCACCATGGCAACAGAGGAATAGGCAGGTTCTCCAAACAAGTTTGAAACAATTTAGCCTTTTTCCCCCCCATAGTTCCATACTTTTACACAAAATCTAGCCACTAAAGACGAGAATTTAATTTTAGTGCCAAGAGGATACTTGAGATTTAAAGTTTACTATATTATTTAACAATTGCAGAGTGAAAAATTAGTCTCTTCTAACTCAATGTAGGTGACATTTTCTGGGTCAAATAAGGTCAACGCACCAGTTAAGACAAGTGTTCTAGTCATACCAATGTTAAACTGAAAAGCATACAAATAGTTCCTTGTAGTTTACAGTTAGAGCTTTATTGAACTTACAAAACGCGCCTCCTATTTAGGCAAAAATCATTCACATTTTAGCGCTTACAAAACTTAAAATCTTTTACATGGAGCGAGGCTAAAAGCCAAGACCTGAAGTATAATTTCAGTAGTTATAGTGGGCTGTGTTACAGATACTCTCATTTCCCGCAGAGGAACATATAGTCCATCCACACGCACTGGCTTGTGCGCATCGTGGAACCGGGCACTGGGCTTCGCGCGCTCCTTCAGAACTCAGAACAAAGCGGATTTATACCAATTTCTTGTCTTCAAAAAAGCACGTAAATTTTTTTGCGTTAGTCCAGTGCAAAGATCCAGCTTTAGGAGCAGCCGTGGAGGAAGCCCAGAGCCAGCAGCAGCAGCAGCGCAGTCATCTCAGTCCTGTCCCCGGCGCTCTTGTCCTTAGTAGAGTTCCCTGTTGTCATGTTGTGGGGGTGCATCGTTGTGTTCCCGGCCATGGTGGAGTTCATGGGAGACCATGTGGCGTTGTGGGGAGACTTTGTGGTGCCCTGGGCCTGTACCTGTGAGGCAGAGCAACTCATTAGGGTCACAATCCCGTTAAAGAAAGAGACATTGAGGAGTCGAGATGTCCTGTGCCTCAACTGAAACATCCACAGACACTACAGTAACTAAGCTTTAAGACCTCTGGGGCCAAACAGTTTATCTAAAGGAACAACACTACTTACCTGTGATGCGAGATGAAGAGCACACAGCAGGGCTCCAAGGAAAACTAGGCACAACTTGTTCATCTTGTCGGCGTTAGTGACCAGCGCTCTTGACGTGACTTGTGCGGTGCGGGAGCCGTGGATGCGCTGTGTGTAACGGGACACGCGCACCTGGGCTTTATACGCGACGTGACCTCATTAGTCCACCTGCGCCACTTCTGCTGCGTTCACGGGCGGTCCGACATAAGGCCTTCTGCCTCTGGGAGAGCACACTAACTCACAACACTGGATGTAATATGTTTTATTTTTCTTTGTAAAATGTGTATGTTATATGTTTTTCGCTAAAGAACGAAAACTGGTCAAATCTTGTTTCCCATTGATCTAAACCTAAAAGGCCATGAGTGTAGCCAAATAGACTTGGCTATTCTATTTCTGCATATAATACAGTAATGGCAAACCTTTTTATGTGTTTGTTTGCTTGTGTGTTTGTTTGTTTGTTTGTTTGTTTGTTTTCTCCATTTGAATCAATTGTTGTATTGCTTATATCTTTGGCGGAGCCGTCTCACATAGGAAATAGCTCCCTTGTGTGGCTGTCTGCACTTACTACACGTAATTAGAAATGTGTATTTTGGTCCTCACGACTATCCGTCGTTGTCATTCCACACTTTCTTCCGGAAGAGACACATTGCAGACGGAATATAAACACATTTGGAGGTACGTGTTGCCTCAGAGGACAAACACATTTATCTCAGTGGTCTTACAGCCCCTCGCCCTGTCGCCTGCACATGCTGCTGTGCCGGGTTTCTGCGGCTCTGGGGCGATGGAGCCGGAGGTCACCGCGGGTACACGGCCTCCTCCGCCGCGCGGTGCCTCTCGGCTCCAGCCGCTGTCACGGAGTCAGCGCCGGGGACGGCTCCTCTCAGCCCGCAGAGCCAGCCTCTGTCCAGGGGCTTTACCGGGACTCGGTGCTTCTCCCCAGGACAGACTTCCCAATGAAGCTGGCCGGGCAGAAACTTCTGGACAGAGAGGTGGAGATCCAACAGGTAAGAGGAACTCATGGCCATGTAAATATATGCCATGATAAGAGAAGGAAGTATATATGCAAGTTTTGACTGTGTGTCCTTAGGCTTCTGGGTTTGCAGAGCTGTACTCCTGGCAGAGAGAGAGGAAAGCCAAGAAAGAGTTCTGTCTCCATGATGGACCTCCATATGCCAATGGAGACCCTCACGTTGGACATGCACTAAATAAAGTAATTAGCCCATAGCTTTGAATGAGACTCAAATGTATTCATGCAAGTTACATGCATTCATATTTTATTGGTGTTATTGCAGATTCTTAAAGATATTCGTAATCGTTTTGAGATGCTGAGAGGTCGACAGGTTCACTACATTCCTGGTTGGGATTGCCATGGTTTGCCCATAGAGCTGAAGGCTCTGGGAGAGCTTGGCACTAGTGGGCTGACTCCACTTCAGATCAGACAGAAAGGTAAAAACAAAATCTCATCAACAGTCTAAATTATGTGCACATATAATACATACGACTTATTATTTTGTCAGCTCGGGAGTTTGCAGAGAACGCCATCGCTCGTCAGAAAGCCGCTTTCCAGCGCTGGGGTGTGATGGCAGACTGGGACCAGTGCTACTTCACCTACACCGGCACGTATGAGGCTGCTCAGCTCAAAGTGTTCCAAGAGATGCACAATAAAGTGAGGGGACTGATGCACTTTGACATGAACTAAATGAAAAGTGTATTAACCCTATGATGTTATGCGATTACAGGAGTTGATATACCAGGACTACAAGCCAGTTTTCTGGTCTCCTTCTTCTAGGTACTTTCCTTTATCAACCTTTGTACTTTCACTGAACGCTGCTTTGCTGTTAGTCATGTCTTGTTTTATCTTAATGATGAACTTTTACAGTTTTAACATTTTTGACAACTAGTTACTGTGGATTGTCATGGTTACTATGGTATTCTTATTGTGTAGAACGGCTTTAGCAGAGGCTGAGCTGGAGTATAACCCTGAGCATGTAAGCAGAGCCATCTACGTTACATTTCCAGTGGTGAAGTTACCCCAAAGTATAACAAAAGAAGCAGGTAAAACAGATCTTTGTATTAGTGTTATTTATTCTCTAAAATGCAAATACTATGTGCATTTATACAGCTTTTTTGCTACATAAACTGTCTCCATTAAACAGCTGAGGACAATGTGTCCGTGTTGGTGTGGACGACCCAACCTTGGACCATTCCTGCTAACCAGGCTGTTTGCTACATGCCTAATGCCCAGTAAGCTAAAAGGATTGTCAACTGAGATTATTATTATGATTATGATTATTATTGAATCATAACTTATATTGAAAGGACCAACATTAGTATAGGTTTTTGATTTATCTGGAAACCATATGCAACATTAGTATAGGTCTTTGATTTATCTGGAAACCATATGCTAAAGTTGCAGTTTTGTCCTGTAGGTATTCTATAGTGAGGAGGGCAGATACTGGTGATCAGCTCCTGTTGGCCACCGAGCGTCTTGCCAGTGTATCAACACTTCTGGGCACCGAACTGGAGACTGTGGTCACTTTCACGGGTAAACGTTAGGCTCCCGGATTACACTGTGTCCCCGAGCAAATGAATCAATACCGTTGTTATTGTATTTGCTCAGGTTCTCAGCTCGAAGGTGGGGTCTGTAAACACCCCACTATCTCGGCCAAAGAAGTTCCTCTGCTGCCAGCCAATCACGTGACTATGGCCAAAGGGACAGGACTAGTTCACACTGCTCCGGCTCATGGCATGGAGGACTATAGTGTGGCTTCACAGTTCAAGTTATCCGTGGTATGTCTCAATTTATTGGAAGGAATACATTATTTAGAAATATCTTTAGATTTTCTACATGCCTGTAACGAGTAAATGTAATGTGTCCCTTTTTAGGAGTGCATGGTAGATGAAGATGGGCTGTTCACTGAGCTGGCTGGTCCTGAGCTGCAGGGTCTTTCTGTGATGAGTGAAGGAACCAGTAGAGGTAAGTAGCTAATGATGACGTTTTTGTTAGTCTTTGTCTGAGTTGTTTGACTTTTCTGTCAGTGATCTCCATGCTGACGGAGAGTGGCGCTCTCGTCAAAGAGGAGAAGTGCGCACACAGTTATCCGTACGACTGGAGGACTAAGCAGCCTGTCGTGATCAGACCCAGCAAACAGTGGTTTATCAACACAGCATCGCTCAAAGACAAGGCAAAGGTAACTGCACCCTGGAGAGGCTCTGACGGAAGACGAGCTTTATGGTGCTCAGACCCCAGCAGGGGGTATGGTATAGATGGGCACAGGCAGAGTTGATGACATTTATGAGCTCCTTCGCCCGGGGCTGTGTCACTGGTAGTAGTGTTGTCATAATACTAACATTTCAAACTCAATTTTGATACTAATGAATAGGTTTGATTCTCGAAACAGATTACAATACCACACTGATGATAAAAACTGCTTTTCGTTTTCATTCGAACACCATATTGTCTTGCACTAGTGCTGATAAAGTACATTTTTCTAGTATCTGAGTATCGTGTATGAGTATGAGTGGGACATGAGTATGAGTGTCGTGGGACAAATAAAGGCTTATCTTATGTAGTTTGGATATGAGTTTTAATATTGATTAGTATCTGAATTTTGATACGTTTGACAACCCCAGGTAGAGGATAAGACTGATATGAGTAGAGTGAGACAATGAGAGGATGAGAGTCCGAGGGTGAGAAGGTGGAACGCAGATGTGCCGTATGATTTGTGGAGGTTGGTGCTGTTAGGACATTCAGGCTGAAGTTACACTTGCTCCATGTTTCATCAACTTTTGTTCCAGCTAAAATTGAAAATCTATTGAACGCTTTTGTCAATGAAATGTTCCTTTCCCCAGGATGTTCTTCAGAAGGTGCGTATCCTGCCAGAGTCGGCGCGCAGCAGCATGTTGGCCATGTTGGACAGAAGGACATATTGGTGCATCTCCCGACAGAGGAGTTGGGGAGTTCCAATCCCAGTCTTTTACCATAAAGAAACCGGAGAGCCTCTTATGAACAAGTAAATACACTAATCACATTGTTGACATGCAGTACTTGACATGATTGGCAGACTTGTTGTTGGCACACATTTTGTCAAACTGGTAAATGCATTTTGTGTTTGCAGACACACTGTATCTCACATCGCATCGCTGTTTAAGGAAAAGGGCAGTGACTGTTGGTGGGAACTCCCGATTGAGACCCTGTTGCCATCAAATGTCCTGAAGAAGGTCAGTCTTTATTTCTACGTTGGTGTGTTCAAGTTTCTTTATTCGTCTTTTCTGTTTTCTCAGAGCAAAGCGGGCCCTGTGTCTGACTACGTTCGTGGAGAAGACGTGCTGGACATCTGGTTTGACAGCGGCGCGTCATGGGCTGCTGTACTAGAAGGTAAAACGGCAAGCCTTGCACTTTTGAACTTGCTACTATTAATAGTTATTTTTCTTCATATCTGAAATGTCAAGAGAGTGTTGGACACACAAATACATGGCCATTGTGCACATATTTTATTTTGTGTCATTTTTAGAGGAGTTTAAGGCGGAGCTTGACGAGCCTGAGGAGCCTGAGCAGCCAGAGTCACGTCTTGGCTGGCTCCCTTCTCTGCTGCGTAAACCTTTGACCACCACAGGTTCAATAAACCACAGCTAGTCTTTCCCCCTTATTCTTTATTTCCACTCAGGCCTTCCCTTCTTCACATGCTCTATCCTCATTGTCATTGGACAGAAGGGAAACCTTATTTGTCTAACTATTAACACTTCATTTTGCATAAATACTCTTGAAAAGCTTGTTTGCGGTTAGGGACAAACCAAAAAGTTCACTTATTTGCATGTTAAAGGTGTATTTTGGACAACATAGTGGAACTTTCTTTTTCACAAATAGCTGGAGGTCTTGAACTATACTTTGCAGTCTTGTGCTTTTTTCTTTTTTTGAAAAACACTGTGCTATTTCAGCTTTTTATTACTACTATGTATTTCAGTACTGACTAATGGCAATGTCTATTTTCTTCCCCATTTCTCCCTTGCTTTTGTAAACCTTGTGTATGAAAACATTGTTTTTTTTGTCTTTATTAGAGTCTGACTCGAGGGCAGATGTGTATGTGGAGGGGAAGGACCAGCTCGGAGGATGGTTTCAGTCCTCACTTCTTACCAGTGTAGCCGTGAGGAACAAGGCTCCGTACAAGTCAGTATTTATCCTCGTCCCGATGCAAAGTTAATAAAAAATGCCTCTAATTATGGGCCCCTTGCGTTCATAGGTCTCTTGTGGTGCATGGTTTTGCCGTCAGTGAGAAGGGAGAGAAGATGTCCAAATCACTGGGCAACGTTGTGGACCCGGATACTGTAATTAATGGAGGAAAGGTAAATTATTTGATTATTATTTACTATTTTTATATGTCAATACAAAGTGCTATTTTTTTTTCTTCAGGACCCCAGCATGCCTGCCTATGGGGCTGATGTACTTCGATGGTGGGTAGCAGAGTCCAATGTCTTCTCTGAGGTTCAAATCGGGCCCGGTGCTCTTAACTCGGCCAGAGAAAGTATCAACAAGGTAAGTGCACTCCGATGTTGACGGTTCATGCTTACGGTTTTGTCATTATATTAATATAGCTATTTGTTTGTTCTAATTTGCTGTTGGCAGTTGAGAAACACTTTGAAGTTTCTGCTTGGAAACGTACACAGCTTTGACCCACGCACTCAAGCTGTGGACCCCAAAGAAATGCACTACGTTGACCAGTACATGCTGCATCTGCTACGGGAATACAGCATGAAAGTATGTCGCATTTTGACACACAAGCACATTATAAAGCCTACACATCTCTCTTGTCACAGAAAATGTTAAAACACAGTGTGCATTTGGGTGTATGTGCAGGTGACCGACGCCTACAGTGAATTTGATGCTGGTCGGGTCATACGCCTCCTGCAAGCTTTCGTCAGCAGAGATCTTTCTAGTTTCTATTTCAGCATCATCAAAGACAGGTAACGTTATGTACTGACGGTATCAAAGTGGATGTTTTATTTTTTGGTGCTTAGTCATTTAGTTGATTACATATTTTTCTAATGAAATCCTATGAGCTTGTGGTCATGTGAGTGCAATTTGAGTCAGATATTTAGTTTATTCATGGAGATACTTTGAGAGCTTTGCCACGTCACCGTCTCTCCCCTTTAAGTCAATGAATTGATGCTCGAGGCTTGTCTTTACTCAACCAAGAATTGATTTTGTTTTAATCAGCACTTTGGTAATGTACTAAATCGTATTCAGGCTTTACTGTGATCCAGAAGACTCTTTGGGAAGGAGGTCATGTCAAACTGCTCTAGAGGAGATTTTAGATGGCGTGGTCAGATCAGTAGCCCCCATCCTCCCACATCTGTCTGAAGAGGTGTATCTTCATGCTCCTGGACACGACGGTACGTGCTCCTTAATCGAAATCTTGAACAAAGCACATCATACATTATATTTTCTCGTGCAAAAATGTGACTTGCAGAAGGAGAGACTCTGTTCAAAAGTGGCTGGATCAAGAGTAGTTCTGTGTGGAAGCGGCCGGGGCTGGAGGAGGCGGTGGAAGGAGCCTGCGCTATTAGAGACTCCTTCCTCTCGTCGATTCCAGGGAAAAATGCGGCTCAGTATGACCTCATAATCGCCATAGAGCCATGTCTACTGTTTGAGCTCATGGAGGTAAAGCAACATGTAGGATTTTTTTTTTTTTTTTTAGATATATGCAGTACAAATATGAATTATTACCCTCTTGTCTAACATCTAGTCTCTACAAGATGAGCCTGTTTCCACCTCCTCTCAGCTAGTTGAACTGATGATGTGTGCTAAAGTAAGCCTCGCTAGTGAATTACCCCGGGACCTGCCCTCAGACGCCCTGCGGAGTCATGGGAACTTCCTCATAAACCTAGAAGGTAAGGCCTTTTCAAATATTTAGTTTAAATATACACTCCCTAATAAGTATAATACTTAATCATTCATTATTTGCAGGTGGTGTGATCCGTGAAGACAGTCGTTACAGTATTGCAGTGGTACCGTCCTCCGCTGCCCGCTGCCCAAGGTGCAGGCGCTTCACCTCAGACTCCACAGACTGTTTATGTCCACGCTGCCAGACTGTCCTGTCACAAACTCAGTGACCCCTTGACCAGAACTTTGGGAGAAATAATTTGGCAGTTTGCATACAGTTATTATTAAGCTGATTGACATGAATTGAGTAGATTATGGAAGCTTAAGCCTGCCATATGTTAAGTTTGACACACTAAATACACTGGCTGGACAAAAAGTCACCACCTGGATTCTGCAAATAGCTTTGCGCCGTCCATTGCATGCTCAAGAGATATTGCTCCGAGAATTAATCTGGCATGCTCAAAGTCACACACTTAAATTGTGTTCAATTTAAGTCTGAATTAACATGTCACTGTGTGACAGCAATAGTTATCTGTAAAATATGTTGAAAAATGTGTGGGTGATTTCTTAAAATATTCTTTCAGTTTTCCTATAATTGTGATGAAAAACGATGGAGTGTAAAACAGTTTATGGTGGGAATGACTACTGATACACATTTTTTGAGAAACATGTTTATTCTGCATTGATTAGCCCTGTGTGAGAAGATGCGTGTCAGACGACAGAATAGAGGGATGTACAGGCACAGCTAGTACAGATCGGTCTGCATATATAAATAAAAATATGTTTTTATAATACATCCATTCTTACACCAGTCAAGAGCAAAGCAATACATGAAACATGGCACTCAAGAGTTAAAGTAATCAGCTCAAAATTTAGAAATAGATCCAAGAAAAACTACAAGTGTTATATTTAATTCATGCACAAAATGTACATTAAAAGGTAAAATGCTTTTTCCATTATTAATTGCCAGACACTGATGTTTTGTTTTCCTGCCTGCATTGCAGTTACGTTCTAAGCAACATAAAACAAAATAACAGTAAATCGCAGTTTGAAGGTTTACAGATGTGTGACATGAAAACCGAACACTGGTAATGCAGGACCCCTTTTCATGTGTGAACATAATTCATATAGCAACAATTTAAACATGATGCAGATGATGTGATCTAAAAACAAACAACCACCTGTTGCGGTTCTAATGTATCCCTTGGGTCAATCGTCAGTGGACAGAGCCTCCGCAGCCTCCAGAAGGTGCAGGGCGAGGCTGTACTGAGCGTGGTTCTCTGGCAGGATTTCTGTCAGGCGGCTGATCAGTCTGCTGGTCTGGGACAAGGGCACAGCGGGGCAACGCAGCTCACTGGGATCCTTCCCACAAAACAAAAAACATGTCACAATTTAAAACAATAACTACATTAGATGCAATTGTTTATCTAAAGGAAACTCACCATCGCTTTGAGCCATGTGCAGAGCGTGGGGGGCAGACGGGCCAGCAGCTCCATGGCGGGCTGTGTTTGACTTTGACTGTGCAGCAGAGAATAGCTCAGTCTCTGTCCAGTCAGAACCAACAACTGAGAGCCAAGTACGTCTTTATCTTCCACCTCCAACATCATCTGAGAAGATATCAAATAAGCAAATTGAGAATTACAGCTGCAATTAACATCAATAACTCTCAAATACAGTGTCATATGCAATCACATTCTTACTCACTAAAATAATATGTATAAACAATCAAATTCTAGATTATTTTTGGTACCTGTTCAGCTCTGAGGTCGAGACCCTGATTGTAGAGTTCATACACAAGATGGCGCCGTAGGATGTCAGGGTTGACCTGCAGCAGAGAGCCCAGGTCCAGACACAGTGAAGGCCACCAGTCCGCCATTGGTCCATTAGAGGGAAGAGGTGAGGGGCCAGAGTCTGAGGAGGAAGGGGAATCTGTGGCCTGCACCCAGCTGGTCAGCACTCGCAGAAGAAACTGGTACAAGATGAAGCAACAGTGTATTGAGTAACATTTTTAGTTAGCAGACAGGATTATTAGTTCTTACATCTTGACGCAGCGAGACAATCGCAGGATCCATATCTCCGTTGGGCATCAGCTGGATAGTTGTTAAATCTCTAAAGAAAGCATTCTTACCCTACATAGAAAAAAACAGAATTCATAAATACTTACAAAGGTTTGGATGTTTTATTATTCTGTATTTAGACATGACATTAGTTGGGATGTCCACCTTGCTGTCAAACAAGCCGAGTGGTTTGACTTTCATACTGAAAGTCATAGCGGTGTGCAGCAGTGAGGCGAGCAGGCAATGATGCTGCACCAGTGGGAAATGGACTCCCCTCTGCTCCAAAGCCAGATCCGCGATGGAGGCCGGACCCTCGGCTCCGCTCCACACCTCCTCCACAGAAAACACAGGAGCCACAACCTCATCCGCCGCTGAGTCAGCCTGCAAACAGATCCATGAAACAACTTCAGAAGATGCTTGGACATTTCATTTCGAAGAAGATTATTCTTTAAATTTAATTTGATTTAATTTAGAAAGAAAGAACAAACACTGCAGACATTTCAATTACACACACTCCGACCATCACGCTAAAGTATTATAGAGGCCAAAAACATCCCCAGTTGTGAATATTGATTAGCAGTATTAGCAATATTAGTATTCAAACTAGAACACGCCAAGGTTTTCCAAAGCTTCTTGGGCTGGCCACGCTGCATTTAAGTTCAGGCACTGCCCAGTCTCCATGCTACGTCTTGGAGTATAATTACTTACAAAGTATTTTAAAAATGACAAATGGTACTCATTTTCGTTAACCAGTTGTCCAGTCACCTCCATGAGGATCTGCAGCAATTGGACACAACTGCTGAGGAAAGATGTCACTGCTTTGTCTCCCACCCCCACGTCCTGAACGGAGACATTTGTGTTGAGTGATAATCAAGAAAGTAAAATACAAAATATATCGAGAAGTTTAAAGAGAGACGTACCCTTCGACATAATCGGTCTTTCGGTGCTTTTCCAACCTACAAGAAAAGACATGGCATGACTTGAGTTGAAATATAACATTTTAAATATATATTCAATGTTTATAGCATACTTTTTCCATAAGAAAAGCAGTTGTAGAAAAACGTTTGACGATAAATGTACTCCACATCATTACCGAAATACCTAAAAATATTGTTAGAAATATTAGGATGTGACGTTTTAATGAATAAAATAGGAAAATGACAAATACCTAGCTGGATGTGTGCATTGGAGATCTGCTTTAGGTGTTCAACAGCCCAAGACAAATAACATCCCTCCTAGAAGGGGATAGTAATGTTGGTTTGAGTTTTGAAACAGAATTAAAATCGTAAAATTGTTTATACAACTTGAAACATAATTGTTGTGTACTTCTGGGTCCTTGTTCCACTGCACCACATATTCCCAGCAGCAGTGAGCGAAGAGCATGTCTGGAGAGAGCGAGTTTGGAAAACGCTTGCACAGTGCAACTAACAGCTCTAAAAAACAACAGATAGTTAGATTGCATTCACATTTAACTTTTTAATCATTTCTATATGAAGACTGAAAATAGGGCGGTGTCAAAAGGCTGTATTGTTTTTACAGACCTTCACTAGGATCTTTGTCATCTTGACTTTTGTTTTCATCCGTTTCTTGTTCAGTTTCTGTGTCTTTTATATCAAGAATTTCCTTTAGTCGCTCTGGAGCCAAGTTGTGCCTAAATACCCATTTAGAGACACTGTCTGCAACTCCACCTGAAGGGATATTATGGAAAAAAAAAATTTAGTATGTAATATAATTGGTCAAGTTGTCAAAATCTGTTTGTGGCTTTTGTAGAGCTCACCAGCGCCTCCTTCTAAGAGCATTTTAATTGAACACTGTGTTACAGGGCCCCCTGTGGTCCCCTGAGGTGGAGGAAGCAGCAGAAGCGTCTGCAGCACCAGTACATCCTCCAGCTGATGCACACACACCACCCACTGCTCCAGCTCCAGAGACACAGCCTCCCACTCAGACTGCAACTGCCACCAAAATATGTTCAGTAATTAAACCAAAAATAGTTTTCCTTTTAATTCGGTACATTAGAATGATTCCCTACCCTGCTGTCAGCTCTGCTCGTTACACTGGCCTTAGCAGCATGGTGGGCCACAAAGGCAGCCAACAGAGCAGCTGCTGCATTGTGGGACTGAACGCAGGTGTTGCGGACCTGATGCCACCAGGGGGAGATGGACTGAGTGTCCCAGGTCTCCTCAACTGCACCTACAGAGCAATCATAATACTTATTAGCACCTAACTTACAATCATTTGTTTGACTTAATGATACAAACCTTTCATATTGCTGAGCTTTACAAGTAAAGTGTGTAAATTTTGAACCATTTCATCAGGTTTCTGCAGCACCTCCTTCTCCCTCTGTAACCACATGCTCAGCAACAGAGACTAAGAAAAACACATCACACATTAAAGTATAAATACAGCCCAAAGCCAATATGTGGAGTATTACTAGTATAATGTGACATACCAGTAACTGTTGTGGAGTGATCCCAGCCTGCTCAAGTGTCGCACAAACTTTGTGTATTGGACTTTTCCCACACAGAGCGCTCCAAAAGAAGAAACTACCTGCACATGGACAATAAGACAATAACATATGCAATACAGCCAATAACGTCTCAAACATGCTGAAGTACCTAGCTGGTTCAATTCGCTCTCTTCTTTGTAGTTAATCTTTAGCTGGCCGTCCTCTGTGCACTCCATGTGTGAGAGAAAGACCTGCGCTGTCACGGGCAGGTCTGGGGAGTCCTGGGCAAACGTAACACTAGGTCTGGTGTGGAGCTGAGCATAGCGCAGCAAGATGAGGCCCACGCGGGACAAGTCATCCTTTATGCCCTCCAGAGGATCAGTCTAAAGAAAATGCAATTGTCATGTCAAACTAACATAGAAACAGAATGTAAATAAAAAGGATTCAGTCCTTTACTTCAGGGGAGGATTCTGTTGCGTCTGTGCAGGCGTTCAAGTCCTGAATGTCACAATAAAGTCTGAGCAGTTTTAACCGGGTGGAGCAAAATTGGAGTAATGTTTCATCGACTTCATCTGGATCTAAAAAGACAAGCAGAATATATTTTTTTAAATGAACAAAAAAATGTATAAAATATTCTCTGTTTACGCCCACCTTGGTTTTTGAAACTGTCATATAAGGTGCTAGTGATATTAGCGAGGCATGAAACCGGGGCGCTCTTGTGAGACAGCAGGGACTCTAAAGCCTAAAGAAATAAGAAGGCCATGATCATGCCATTTTTTACAAGATAGAAGATGTATGCATTTATACAGTTAACCAACAGTGTACCTGTTTTTTAATGGCAGGGTGCTTGATATCAAGCAGCAAACGTTTCACTTCACTTTCCAGAATATCAGCCTCTATATCTCTGCTCTTGAGCAAAGTAGTACATTTTTTCAAAAAGTGCATATCTTTGGCCCGTTCACTCTTCTTGTCACTGAGGTAAGGGAGACATATACCACTGAGCACATCACCAATACTTGGCTCATCAAATGGTTAGAATGGTCAGATGGTTAGTTATAAGAGCTAACCTGAGAGCCAAGTGGAAAGGAATGTTGACAGTCCTCAGCGCTCCATTCGTGGAGTCCAGGAGACAGACCTGCTGCGTGTGGAGCTGCCAGCCCTGACTGGTCACACTGTTCACTCCCATCAGACGATAGCCGGCATAAAGTAATCTGCAAATCACGTACAGCACTTTGAAACCAGCAAATCACACACACTCAAGCACTTTTGCTCTATAAGCCCAGTTTGCAAATCCCTGTACTAGAGTATAGTAAATACCTGCAGTGTTTTCCCACATTAAATGCCCCAACTCTTGGCCCACGCTGCATCGCCCAGACTTCCAGGATTCCTCTTCTCGGGGCATAAATGATTAAGAACAGGGCATGTCTCCTGGGGGCAGGAGCAGAAGATGCTTCTCGACTGCCTCGCTCCTCTGCAATCTGCATCCAACCCAACTGAGCATCTCGATAACCTGCATATGACATTCCATCCAGAACATTAATGAAAAATCTCCTGTCAATGTCATTAATGTCATTGTTTTATTTAACTTTGTCTTCCTTTAATTATGGACCACCTTGTGTCTGAAATAAAAAATAAATAAATTAAGGCTATCAACACCAACTGTACTCACCTTTCCACATTCGAATAGCAAAACCTCTGCTCAAGTCCAACAGAGTAACACGACCAAAATCATCGGTCACTCCCGCCAAAGTGTTGCAAGGCGAAAGGCAGATGGACTCGCCATGGCGACGAGAGTCAGGGAGACCAAATCTAAAGAGAGATAACATTTGTTTTAATTTTTTATGGCTAAATTAGTCCACGAAAATGAGGAAAACGCAGTACCTGATTGGAAGGGGCGTGGCGGCTTCTACTTTGGGTTTTTGTTTCTGAGCAGCTTCTTCCTCAGCTTTGTTTTTGTTTTTGTTCTTGTTCCAACCTAACCACCCACTGAAGAAGAAGTGAAGAAGAAGTATTGATGACTTCACACTCTCAAAATAATTAAACATGTTTAAATTACCTGGCTGCATTAAAGAGCGCTGATGTAAGTTTGCTGGCCACAGCCATAGCCACATGAGACAAAAGAGGCTGCGAGTTGCCCTACAGACACAAAGGGAAAACACTTAATATATGATGTTTTATTTGTTTTGTATTATAGTGACTATAGACTTGTTCTACAACAGTGGTTATAGTATACTAGAATCTTACTTCTACAGCATAGAAGAAGCCCGTGTATGGCCCAGTGCCCACAGTCACATACTGAGACATGGCAGGAGGGCTGCCTTTGATTGAAACATTGAAGCCTCCAAGAGAAGAGGCATTCTTCATTTGGTCAAAAACAGATGTTGCCATGACACCTGGAAGAATAAATGATTATATTATGACAGCATCACAAGAAAAGGAAATATTTTGCTTAATCATTTTGATTTCATATGAAAGAAAATACAATGCAGTGACTCTCCCTCAGTTCCACTTACCTACACTACAATGATCCACAATGCTGTCCATCTCTTGCAGACCCCACTTTTTATAAGCCAGAGGAGGAGGCTGAATCACATCATTACCTGCTGCTGTAGCTGATCATGTATAGAGAAGGAACAAAAATTAATGTAAGGTATGTAAAAAGTTTGTGTAAAATAGCTATAGCTGATTGTATCTCTCTACATCAAAGTGATAGGTTTGGCTAGGTTTTAACTAAGGATCAGAGCTATTTATTGTTTATAGCTAACAATATTGCAATTTCATCAAGTTTAGGTACCTGAATGCTTTGTAGCAATCGCTATCCATAAAACATGCAAGTACACATAATTTGTTATGTTTAAACACTGTTCATAATGAGGTATTTACTCTATTAACCTATATTTCGACACACAATCTTCACTGGCACAAACGTAAAGCTCAGAAACACCACCTCTTGCCACTTGGTTCCTGCAGGCACGAAGAGACTGAAAGAGGCTGAAGCCGTCGATGGTGACCAGAGAAGCAGGATAGAGGATACTCAGCTCCTCGTGCTGAGACAAGAGTAGATCCATATTGTCTCAGTGAGGTTATTTTAACAGACTGCGCAAACAGTACTAGAGACAGGAGTTTGTGTTACCTGCTCTGTGACTCCAGGGTGACGAGGGATCTCATACGTGCGGCACTTGAGCTTTAACACAGGGTCTTCATGCAGCAGCTGAGCCAGCAGCAGAACGCCGTGCTGAATGAACAAGATTTTTGATTTATTTTACGCGTCAGACAGCGTTGGAAGATGGAACATACAAAGGAACCGCTGTACCTCAGTGTAGAAGCGGACGTAGCCAGAGGAGAAGCCCACAACCACGCAGGTCCAGTCAGGACGCCCCGTTGAGCTCCTACACAGAAATACCTTGTACTTAATGCTAAATCCATGTGTAAATGACCGCAACATAAAATAATACCTGCCTTTTTTGACTGGCCAGAGGTATGCAAATGGCACTGCTCACAGACTCCCTGTCAAAATACATTTATGGTGATGTATTTGTTTCTTATATTTTAAAACACATCAATCATATTTTATTTCTTACCCTTCTTCATTGCAAAGCGTTCCAGACCAGGACACAGCAAGTGTCATCTCCTCTCGACCGCTGTCATCTGTTCGCCACTTGGCTGTAACAGACAGATTCATCACTTACTAATCACTATATCATCTTTTATATTAGTTATAATTATCTGTGAAGATAAATATGTCACCTGAGAGGAAGACGGCCTTCTGTTCACGAGCCAGAACTAGCAAATCTGAGCAAGGCGACAGGGCCACAACACAGTCCTGCAGCCAGCCAGGTGCAGTCTGCCCCACACTCTCCTCCGCCTGAAAGACAAGAACGAAACAACAAAATGTGTTCAGCAATGATACCTTTTCAAACATGCTCAAATGTATATAGAAGATAAGCTAAATATTACTGTTGAAGTGGGAGTTGTTGCATTCTCCTCTTTGACATCATTGTCCCAAGCAGACTCCCAGTCAGAGGTGTCCCAAGTCAACTCATCTGTCCAAACAGTTATTGTATTCATAATACAATTACAAAACAACACTTAGTGCTAAGAAGCAAGCCCTGGTTTATTTCAACTGCCATTGGATTTAACTACAAGCTTAGCCTAGCCCTAGGCCTATTAATCAATGAGTCATGAAAACAGTATCCCACTGTCAACTTCAATCCTACCTTAAACCTTTAAACACCATTTCTCAAGACATTCACGTCACACTGTGCAAGTTTTTAGAGCAAATTCACAAGCAGTGTTAACTTGGATTTCTTACCTGTCTTGTCCTCTTCGTCCGCAGTTTTCTGTCTTTGGAACAAATAGTCTCGGACTGTTTTCAGCTCCTGGAGCCTACAAAACTCCAACAAACTGCAAGACATTTGTCTCCCGTCCCGTTAGGACCGAAGGAAAAAGGTTGAGGCCAAATACAGCCTGGCGGCTAAGGCTAACAGCCCAATTGCACAAGATTAGCTTGTTGTCAAAATATTTCTTTGGCTAAACGTGTCTCTGAGAGACAGACATCCAGCTTAGTTTAGTATGTTAACTTTTACTTAAAAGGAAAAGCTTTTTCTGATTGACGCGCGCTAAATATTCCAATATTTTCCGATATTTGCAGCTTTATGTTCATGTAGATGTCACTTCGCTAGCACAATAACACAGGTCACTTCCGGGAAACAATGTGGCAGTTTTTTCACAATAAAACTGTGAACATACATTTCACACACAATTTTGTAACATCTGGGTCCTCTGTTTACAAAAGATATATAGCAGTCATATACAACAGTCAGTTATATAACTCAAGCATTTACCACTGGCCCTATATTAATTAATGTAATGCTTTTGATATACATTTGCACAATGAAAGCACAAGGGGGCAGCAGAGCACTGTAATGCCGTAGCAGTCGGGCTGATTCTGCTTTTTAGCCAACAGTGGAAACTTCTGATAAGTTTTTGTAAATATGCTTCATAACATCTGAATTACAATTTATTCTTATAGGTATACTGAAATGCATAACATTAGTGGCAGTGTGGACCTTATGAGACAGATGATTTTAAGTGTAGTCTAGACAATGTTAATTGGTGTGTTGTTATTTAGTATCTGGTCTTTGATGCTTCTTTTTTGTATTTTTTGTATTTTTTTCCCGGCAAAACTTCCTGCATCTTTGCGATCCCACATCATCCCTTGTCCCAAAGCACTACACAGTAAACACACACACACCAACTCATCTCTGGAGGGTGCCCAAAAGTTTCCGGTTCGGAAGGCCGCACACAAAGCCTCAGGAAACAATCGGGTGTCGGAGAGGTCTTTAGTCCAGTGGTGCTGCTGAAGTCACCGTGTAACAGGGGCCAGGGCACAGGAACAGCTCCCCATATAGTTCCCCCTTCCTCTGTTGACAAGGATATGAGCTGGCATCACTGTGTCCCAGGGCAATTACGGCTCTGATGCATAATAGGAGGTGGATGTAGCTTTATTTTGTCACACTGTATTAATGGTAAGCCACTTCTCACAAACCCCGACAAAAAACCTTTTGTAAAGAAATCATATGTTCGTAAAATTCTGCTTTCATACTAAAAAATAGCCCAAGATTGGGCTGTGTTTGTTTTTATTTGTATTTTGTAACTGGTAAACCTGAAGTTTAGTGCTTCAAATCCTGCCCTTCCTGTTACTGCAGGGGTGTCCAAACTTTTTTCACAGAGGGTCGCATTTTGAAACTTATACGGAGCAGAGGGCCACAAACAACCCGAAAATGTTGATTTTTTTGCATTTGACAGAGTTTTTATAGCTCCACGCCTTTAATAAGACTTAGAACATTAATATTATGTTGGTATAACATCGAAATGCTTCAATCTCTCCAATTTTACAGTAAAATCTACTACTTTTTGTTGTTTGGACCAACTTGGCAGGAAGCCGGAGGGCCGACAAAAAATGTTCTGAGGGCCGCATTTGGCCCCCGGGCCTTAGTTTGGACATGCCTATTTTACTGGCATATCCTCTTGTTGTGTCCCTGGACAAAATACTTCAACCACATTACCTGCATGAATAAATGGAATAATGCCCAGATTAAGTCAAAATTGAATTATGATGCCACTTATTTCTGAGAACACAAAACAACTACTTCATGTTACGTTTTATAACTTCTACATTGTTTTTGCATAAGACTTGAGACGCTTGCTGACACCTGGGTGCTGTGTGACTTCAGATCAGAGTGTGTTTAAGCCAGTCTGGTCATAATACGTTCACAAGTACACTCCACATCTGGAAAACAAACTTTGGAGGAAGTGCTCTGGTGTGAAAAATATCTCAGACACAGTATGAACCAAATCTACACATGAAAGGTGGTAAAGAAAGACTGAACATTCTATAGTGGCGCACACATTGACCTACATAGTATAAACTGATTTATGTTGTCAAATAAAAACAGTAATAATGTAATGATAAAAACATGAATAATACTATAATGATAAAAGCAAATAAAGTCTTGACACTTTTCATGTTCAAAAGACATAACGTTATAGAGTAGGTAAATAATATATGGCAATTCAAAAAGGGGGGCAGCCAAAATAAATTGTTAATACAGATTTTGGTTGAAATATTGTGAGTTTAGGGTCTAGCCACAAATCTAAATGAAACCTTGCAGGAACAGCAGAATATTAAATTAGTCTTGCACTAGCATTTTTCCATTTTATGAAGGCTCTGAAGGTCCAGATGTAACTAACTGTCATGTGATTATGATTCATCTTAGTTTCTTCAGCCTTGTCTTGAACTTTGGATATATTTTATGGCAGAACAATCCGGAATTTTGTAGAATAGCAGTCTTACCACTCCTAATGCTTTTACTCTTGAATGTATATTATAGGCGACAATTGAATGACCTGATTATGTCTGAGGAATTCCACAGAAACAAGACACTTGGTTTTCCATTGGCCTCAGCACATGTTTGCAGTCTTGATTTAGAGGCTGCAATCAGCAATGACAGACATAACTTAAATGTTGTTTTTCAAAACCTAAGATGTAAAGATATAAACAATGTCAAAATGAATGATTTACATGTTTACTAGGGGATGAATAGAAATAGTTGGGATTACTGTGCCTTTGGTTACTGAATAATAGGTGGTGTAACTCACAACTCACAATTATAGTTTGTCCAGTTTGTTTTCAACTAACCTGGGTAAATATTTTATTATTAATATTTATTAACATGTTAATAAAGCATTTACCCCATTATGTAGTCCGGGCATTACTGTGGAGTCAAATGTCCCCTCTCTATGTGACATCATTAAGCAGACCTTGAGGTGATACACAGATAAAAATGAACTACAGTGATTTTACATAAGTCAGTAATGATAAGAATGGATAAACCGTCAACGATGAATAACCTAAACTATTCAGTAAAGTTAATTCAATAATTCAAAAGAACTCCACTAACAAAATAATTTTGTAAAATGTTTATTATAAATGAAATGAAATGTACAGTTTTTTACAACAACATTCATAAAACATCAATAATTTAATGATAAAAAAAAGACATGACAAACACAAATGTTGGAGTCACACAGTAGAACAACCACAAAGAAAGTCATAGGACACATGGACTAATGAGTCTCGTTTAATCCAGAGACATGCAAGAATTCAGTCTTCACAAGTACCAGGGCGGTCTTTACACAGACCGTGTCAGATACAAGAGGTGGGTATGTGCTCAAATACTAGGAGGAGGAACAAAAGATCCTGTGTGCCCAGCCTCTTCCTTCAGCGAGTCACTAAAACTAAAATGTATCTTCTAATTTGCAGATTTAAGGCGGTTGACTGCAGTGTCACCTCTCAGCACATCGGACAGTGTGGTCTGCTGTTTACACAGAGCTACAGAAATACACTTTACTAGTCATTCAATCTGGCAGAAGAGAGGCCACTAGTTCAAAACAAAATAACACTGTTTCAAGTTTTCAGTGCATGCTCTAGAGTCTAGGCAATTGGAAAACAGACTCAACTTGAGTGAATAACAATCCCACATAACAAGGCTTAGGCAGTTGACAACTGTACAGTGAAACCGGGAAGTACAGCTGCCTCTGTCCCATGACCACACACACGCCAGGAGCATTGATCTGTTCCAAGATAACCTTGGTTAACATGAGCAGCACTTCAGTCACAGCACAGACAAGTCCCGTAAAACAAACGTAAGGCCATGTCCTGAACAGAAACAGAAGCTACTGTACTTCTGACAGAACAGTTTGCAGCCAATGTGAGCAATGCAAACAACAAAGAAAGTGAAAATAGTGTCACTGTGAAAGCTCCCATCACTTATGTAGATGAAGACAGTCACAGGCATGAGGGAGGCATGTTTGTGAATCAACCTACACGTGTAGGAAAATACTTTCAAGTCTGACAGTACTTTCTCAACTACTCATCACATGACTTCCTTGTGCTATACGTGTTCTTCAGCTTGTTCTTGATTTACTTTGTGACCTTAAGTGCAGTCAAAACCGGAATACTTTAAGTCAAAACAAAGAGATTTCACAAGGTTTTCACTGCACAGTCAATGACAAATAAGAAGCCCTCTCAGTTTCTTTAAGAACAAATGATCAGTTTTTTAAGAGAAGAGAGGACTTTGAACTGTCCTTATTTGAAGCAGTTGTGCAATGGCAGTGACAAACCCATTACAAGCCGCAGTCAAGTCCTTCATTTTTAGATTTTTTTTTTACAAATCTCACCAATATGATGAATAATAATGACTGGAATTTCCACAATCTTGTACAAAATATACCTCTTGGAAAAGGGCGCTAGGTATGAATATGTTACAAAATATACATGCGTTTCTCAAACCATATACAATACATAAATACAATATATCCGATTTGAAAGAAAGATTGTTGCTTGCTCGGTCAAATTTGAAAACAAATAGATTAACTGAAATGTTGATGCGCTGGCTGTGCAGGCTTTTATCATTCGACCTAAAAGTGCAATAAAATGTTGGGATTCTTCTTAATATTAAAATAAATTACACATACTTTTGAAAATGTTTGGACTCACTTTGTCCCCTTTTCTGTCATGTGTCCGTATTGTCCTCTTTTGAGTATTCCTCCACCAGTTTCTCATAGGAGTGACAGTGCTCAGAACAGTCACTGGTAAAAACCGATTCCTCAGATTCGGACCTTTGCTCTTCTTTTGAGTTTGTCTCGATATTTTCGTCGCACGTCGTTACGGACAATTTCGCTTTGGAATCGTTGTCCTCCTCTTCCTCCTCTAAATTGCCGGCTAAAAAGTTCTCCTCATCGATAAAAGTAATATTGGCGTTTTGGATGGTGAGCGCATGGTATTCTTTGTTGTCCCATGTTCGCTTACTGGAATCACCCACCCGGCCGTGTTCTACATCTACGTCTTTATCAAGCTGGTTTTCAAATATCGGGTCGGCGCCAACTTCCCCCTCCACGTGGTCTTCGGTGAGCAGTAAACCGCTATCCGAACCCAAGAGGTAGTTCTTTGATTTTGAGAAGGCCACGGTCACGCAATCGCTGAAACTGTAGCGCCTCTTTTGCCGAGGGGACCGATCCAAGCTCAAAATTGTGTGACCGTTAAATACTGGGGCGTCGTTGCAGCTGTGGGACCGGCTCATGTCTTTCGCTTTAACTCTATTGATAACCTTGATAGCCGAACCGTTAGGCCTGCTGTCCTTTTTACTGCCAATCTGCTTGATCAAGTCATTGTAACCCTCCTGCTTTTTGGACAGGAAGCCAAAGATGTTGACGTCATTAGGAGTCGGTGGTAGTCTGAGGGAGGCTTTGTGGGATTCTTTATAATGCTGCAGCTCATCCAGGGATAATTTGCGGAGTTTGCGCCGTTTCTTCAAAGCCTTGTGAGCTTCTACCACCATCCGCACTTTCCAGTTGAAGAAGAGGGAGAGCCAGGCCAGCCCAAGGTAAATCCACACCTCCACGAAGTAGCGGTACAGAGTTGGGTATTCCTTGTTTGGTTCCACACCTGAAGAGATCAGAAAAGTGGGTTATTGGAAGTTCACATTCTGTAAAGACTACTGCAATTCCTTTCAAAGTAGAATCCTTCCAGGACAAAATAGAAATGTCCAGATTTAAAACACAAATTCACTGTTTTTCTGCAAAAAATACATCTAATTTTTCTATATTTTTATGTATTTGATTGTGTAAAAAGTCCAGTTTCATGATTTGAAATATTATTAGCGAGTAGATTGTTCTCATAGCGGTGCATAAAGACCTGTTCTCAGCTTCAAAGTGTAAACTGACCTGCCACCAAATCTCCGAATCCAATTGTGGTTAAAGTGACAAAGGAGAAGTAGAGGCCTTCTATGTAGGTCCAGCCCTCCTGGGACATGAACACAAAAGGTGGGAGCACCAAATGCACCAACACGCCCCAGAGGAGAAAGATCGCTGTGCAGGTAAACTGAGCCTTCCTCTGCAGCACAAGAAAAAAGGGGTCTTAGATAAAGGGTCATGGGATACAACAGGGGTCCAATAGCGATAAAGAGCCTAAAGACATACCAGTGAGAAGCCTTTCTTAGTGAGGTACTGGCCGAGGTGCTTTGCTCTGCCTCCAAAGAACTTTCCCAGCTCACTGATCCAGGTGAGGCACAGAGGCACGCCGAACAGGCCGTAGAAGATGCAGAAGACACGACCAGAGGAGGTTTTAGGGGCGATGTTTCCATATCCTGAGAGAAGAGGAGATAGCTGTTGTTTAAAAGGAGTTGAATATTGGACTTAAGTAACTCTAATAATTCACACAGTTCACTCATACATTGGATGTTAAAGCTGGGGTCCCCGGCGTTTTGTTTTTGTAAATGAGTAAATGTTGGGTTTTCCACCAAAGAGTATATCTAAAATAAGCACTTTGTGACTAAATGAGACGTCTGTGTGCCAACTGCATCTAATCAAGTCAAATCAATCAAGTATTTCATGTCTCATCAACCCAGAAGAGCAAAATGCCGCCCAGGCTGCGCACCCCAACTTCACTTCACGGTCTAAAAGAAGCTGTTCCATTTCATTCCTGCTGACCGCCAACGCCACGCACGCCCCAAAAATGTGATATATTAATTATTATTAGATTTAAAAACCTACTTCCAGTTTCACAGTATGAAGATCAGGTACCTCAGCTTTAACGTTGGATATTTTAGTGGATAGTTTATAATAACAAAATAAAGACAAATACATGAAATAGATTCATTTCAATATTTAAATAAATATTTTTTATTTGCATCATAAACTGTCCATTAGGCCATTTTCCTTTTACACTTATTCATTCAATTCTACTGACTAATTTATGTTGGCCATGATTTGTTGCTTAGAGGCTGCCATCAGATATAATAAATACTAGATGCATACTTCTGGCAGCTGGGACAAAGGGCATCACAAAATATACAACAAAAATTGCGCCAACTATTAAGGACTGGACGAACATCATAATAAACACATGCAATACTCAATTTGAAAATGGACAAATTAGACAAACAATGGACTAAATTGGACCCCTATTTTCGACTTATTTTGTTTATTTCGGCTCCTGCCCGGTTTTGTCGTCATTTTATGTTCTAAAAAAAAAAAAAAGCACTAAAAGAAAATATACTAGACGCAATATAGACTGTCCAAAAGTTTTCATTGAATTGCCTTAGACATTCTTACCAATAGTAGTGATCACAGTGGCGGCGAAAATGACAGCGTTTGGCCAGTTCCAGTTGTTGAAGGTCTTGTTGCCGGTAATGGTCAACCCTTGTCCCGCAGCATCTGATACCGCCTGTGTAAATACAGAGAAAAAACAAATGAAATAACATATAAATTATTGTTATCAAGAGCAAACTCAGAGCAGAAGGAAGACAGGAAGTAAGGCTCATTTCTCTCACCACATCCTTCCTGTGATGCACTGATCCCATCTCCAGAACTACACAGAGCACCCTGGAGATCAGCCCTGACCTAAGGGTCTCATGACTTTAACTACTGCTCACTGCATGTGTGGATGAGGAAACCGCATACAGCACCTAAACAACCATTTCATAATCGCATGACGTAGGACTTCCAAAAGGAGCAGGTACAACTTATCACTGAAACCAATTGAACCTTTGCATCGGCCGTTGCGGTAAAATGAACCTAAGCAGTGGAGAAGTTCGGTTTCAAATATTTGTCTTGTTGTTATAGCCAATAAAATTATTTGACCACATCAGTATTTTCAAATCCATGAAAAGGCCCACAAATTGAAGTAAAGTTGTAAAAATGCATTTTCTTGGATATACTTTAAAAAGGGCAACTTCCAATCACTTCTGTATCTTAATTGTTCTTCCATTTCCATTCCAAGCTGAAAAATATGCAGAAGAAAAAGATAAATATATTGGAGTTTTACTGATACAGATATAAAGCATTATCCGATAAACATTAGCACCAAACAAATATAAATAAGTGAGTTGACCTGAAATGAAACAGATTTTTACATCTTTCTTTGTTCACAGCTCTCAAGACTCTGAATAAAACAAACATTTATTCATCAAAAAATACATTTACCCCCCTTCTAAGATCGTTGCAAATCAAATCAAATCAATTTATTTTTGTAAGGCCCAAAATCACAACAACAGTTGCCTCTGAGGGCAAACAATCTCAAGTATTCAAGCACAATTTTAAGCCTCAAGAAAACAAAACCTTTGAGGAAACGTGCAGAGGTTTGCAAGAAGTGCGTAATCCCCAAAGTGGTAGAATATTGTTGGTTGTTTAATAATGACAGGTTTGGGTCCGCGCTGCTCTGTAATTAGCAGCAGCGAGGGGGGCAGCCTTTTGTCTGCTAAAAACAACACTGCTGCTCCACTGGACTTTGGGGAGACATCACCATTGACATATGAGAAAAACATCATTCCACAAAGAAAGGCGCTGCAGAGGGAGTAAACGCACAGTGCATGAGGAACAGTGTGTGAGGGGCGCTACTGTGGATTACATCATAACAGAATCGGCTGGATATAAAACACCTACAAGCGTCAGAGGGATATACAATCTACAAGTTTCAACAGTCTGTGCTTATTACTACAGTAAAAAGTAAAAAAGATTATTCAAAAATCTTCCCATGTTGGCAAGTGTAAATGCATGTTTGGAGAGACATTTGCTAACATGACTTTATTTCCAGATGGACTGGTTTGGTGTGCACTTGACATTTAGGCGTTGCAAGAAGTTAAGGATGATGCAAAAACAACTGTCAGCATATTTTAGCTAAGCGCTTCTACGGTTTTTCTGCGGTCAGTTTTCAGATTTTCCTCAAACGAACCAGCGCGGTCGTCTTCACACAGATGGCAGATCTGTAGGACATGAGCTGTTTGGATTTGTTTTATAGCCAAACAGACACTGACGCACTGGAATTTTTGTCTTTAGAGTTTAGCTAATCAGTCCAATGATTTAGAGTCAGCAAGTGCCTGCACCTAGGCAACTCAATGAGCATGACTGGAGCTTATTATGTAAAAGTTTAAAAAATGCTTTAGTTTGAACACTAAAACTGCTGATGCACAAAACTATTATGGGGGCAGAGAGCAGACATCACAGGACAGGAATACAAGACCTTACTCTGCAGTTTCAAAGAGAAGAGGAGAACGCCCTTTGGTTGGCCTAAAAAGTCACGTACATAGTTCTTCTTTAACTTTTCTGGTGAGCCTTTTCTTTGAAATGTTCCACAGAATGAGGTTATACTTATATACCCTGCATTTACTCAACAGGTGGTTTTATTGCGCAAAAATGTAACTGTGACCTGGGATGCAACTCTGACCTGGGATTCCTCTCCACAGATGCGACCAGTCACTCATGCCCTGTATTAAAACATTAAGACAACCAATAAAATCTCCATCGAGAGAAGCAGGTGGCGAACTCTCCACTGCAAAAGTGACATAGTGCACTTTTAACTGTTTGTTTATAAGGTTTTGATACATAAACTGAAGAGTATGATATATTTGACAAAATGTTATATGCTGAACATTCAATGGAAAGGTATTAAACTCACAGTATAAATTTACTGATTATTCGCAAGGGTTTAAGTGCATATCTGAAGGGATCAAGAACATAACAGAAGAACTGAAGTCGTCATTGATGAGAATTAGCTCAGTCGACCTACCTGGCTAAATAATGGCTAAAAAAATAAATAATTGAGTAATAATGGGTTGAGGTAATACGTTTTTCATCAGGTTCCAAAAAAAGAAAAGTCTATAAATTAGTGGCACTACATATTGTTACATGCAGAGCCGACACAGAGGATGAAAGGTGGTCACCAGGCATTTAAAAGAACTTGTATCCTGCAAGATTTCCAAAAGGTCAAAGGTCGGTTTATGGCTCAACTCATGCCCATCACAGGTCACAGATGACCCTGAGAACAAGGAGTGAAAACCAGCCGCAGGGAGCAGAGATAAAAGAGACTGTGTGTGTTAGGCCGAGTAGACTAGAGTTCCAGAGGAAGTGGTAAACAGGACAACCTGTGGGACTTCAACAGCACTGACCACCACTGGAGGTCAATCTCCCGAAATACTAAAACATAGATACTTTATTGGTTTGAACATGCATTTGGCTTCAATGTTAAATCATCAGTCAGGGGCTTTTTAATTGAGATGTCTACATTGTCAGTCAGTAAACAGACGAGATTTTATTTAAATGTTCAATGGCACCGCATCAGTCAAGTCAAAGTCAAGTATTTAGAAGATCATGAAAATTAGGATTAAAAATGCTATCTGGTGGTCGATTGTCGTGAGTTTGAATCCCAACTCTGTCAATTTGGGAGAACTGCATGTCCTCCCCTCTCTCTCATTTCACATGGTCCTTTCATGTCTAATAAAAAAAGATCAGACAGACAGACAGACAGACAGACAGACAGACAGACAGACAGACAGACAGACAGACAGACAGACAGACAGACAGACAGACAGACAGACAGACAGACAGACAGACAGACAGACAGACAGACACACAGACACACAGACACACAGACACACAGACACACAGACACACACACACACACACACACACACACACACACACACACACACACACACACACACACACACACACACACACACACACACACACACACACACACACACACACACACACACACACACACACACACACACACACACACACACACACACACACACACACACACACACACACACACACACACACACACACACACACACACACACACACACACACACACACACAAACAAAAAAACAAAAACAGTGGCATTATTAAATCTAAATGTTAAAAAAAGATCTGGTTTTCATCAATAATACGCTTTAGTCATAGATATTTTCCATCTAGAAGTTTTTAGTCATTATTTTTCAACGTTTATCTAGTTGATAATGGATTTAAAAAGTAAAGTAGAATAGAAATAATAGTTTGATAAGTTGAAAAAATCAAAACTAACTAAAATAACAGTTAGCCGCAGCTCTACATTGGGGCTTTGCTTGTGTCACCCGTTTGTCTCCATGAAGTGCCACAGTCTGGCATTAAACATGGAGAAAAGCACGTTTGCACAGTAAAAAGTCATAACATGTAACTTTCTAATATTTGTCACTCCGAACAATCGAATAAACGAGCTACAAAATGCAACGCGAATTCAAGTTCGACCAGAGATTTTTGACCAGAACAAAAACTACAATCTAATTCCAAAATCCTTCAGCCATGTGACCATTACACCTTTACCTGTCATTTTAACTATAATTTAATCATTGCACTGTTCACTTTTTGCACTACATCTGTAAATTTAACTGTACATTTTATCTTATAGCAGATTTAAATTGATTTTACACATGTTGTTTTATCATCGTTCATTGTTTTATGTCGCTCTGAATCACCAAATCAAGTTCCTATGTTTGTGAATTCTGCTCTTTGACAATGGCAATAAACCTTCTCTGATTGTGATTGTGATTGTGAAACCAGCGGTCAGCACTAGGGGGCGGCCTCTGAGCCTCAACTCTTTATGTAATACAATGGTTTTACTAGATACATTCTGCTCTGCTCTAGAAATATAATGGCAAAACAAAGCTAATGCAAATTTGCAGCAACTGTTTTCTGTTGTATTATATTACTAAGCATATTATATCAACATTTTGCCTGTCATCACTACCCCCATGGAAAAGGGGCTGACATTGAAAGTATCACGTTTATGATGGAGAAGGTGCAGAATAAGCAACTCCTTTGAGAACTACAACAAAAAGAAAACCAATATGACATGCTCGATCTTTATCCGAGCAGCTGCCTCACGCCACTTGTGTTCCTATTGGCAATTTTCCACTTCAAATGGTCAAACACAACATTGTTAGAACTTCACGCGCTGTAACTGCAAGGTAAACATCGCATGAGAAGATTTTGTTTCACACAGAAAGTTGCCATTTTGAGCGCATCAAAGACAAGTCTGTTTGGATAATTCATCGTCTACACCTCCGAGCTCATGACATCCAGACCAATCGCTACCTTCTCTCGCTTCTGAGCCTTTGATTTATAGTCGGCACAAGCAGAAGAAAGAGCGGATTTCATTGGGCTAGCGCCTGAAGCACATGACAAAGTTGACTACTGAAAAAGCAAAAAAAAAACAGTGAGTTGCTTCTTTCATTCTGGCCTGACCACTGGCTCTGTTAAACCTCAAGCATGTGATACCACCATCTGTATTGATGAATGCATTGAAAGTGTCTGCAATATTTGGCCGATAAAACGTGATATTACAGTCATGTGCAGCCATGACGCTAGGGTAAAGGGTCTTCAGTCATGCAAAATGTCAAATCAGATCATCTTTCCAGTGAAGGAATTGGGTTAAAGAAGAGACAGTGGATTTGTTGGAACTCCTGATCCAAAAATGTCTGAGTCGAGCCCGTGAAGTCAGGGCGGAACAGTTTTGAAAAATATATCTCATTGCGTTTTCCCTGACAAGCAATAACTTTTGGATTAATGTTTTAAGTTGTGCAGCAAATTCTTAAGCATTAACGCTTGAAAGACGAGGACAACGATTATAATTTAATCGCTAAAAATAACTACCTAAGAATCTCACACATTTCTCGACGTGTTTGTAATCATGCTGCACAGTAATGGTCATTAACTGTAAAAGAAAATTGCAAAACGATGTGAATTTGCCAAAAAGAAAAGAAATGGGAAGAGAAAACACAGATGCAACAGAACGTATACTCTATAAATAACCAAAGAAAGAAAGAAAGAACTGGGAAAAACTATGGAAGGTAGGGCTGGGTGATATGGCAAGAACAATGCAAATATATATATATATATATATATATATATATATATATATATATATATATATATATATATATATATATATATATATATATATATATATATATATATATATATATATATATATATATATATATATATATATATATATATATATATATATATATATATATATATATATATGTGTGTATAGACTTGAATAAAAAGACTTAACGTGACAGACTTGACTCAATCAGTGCCAAATTCTTAAGCATTAACGCTTGAGAGAAGATGACAACGATTATAATTGAATCACTAAAAATAACTACCAAAGAACTCACACATTTCGACATGTTCGTCATCACGCTTTACAGTAATATTGATTCATTTACCCTTAGAAAATTGTGAAAAAGATAAGAAAAAGGAAGAGAAAAAACAGATGCAACAGTTTTAAATAACTTAAACTCCTTAAATAACCACAAAGAAATTACAAAGAAAAACTGTGAGAGGGCGGGGCGATAGGGCAGGGGTGATACGGCAAGAAAAACACAAAATAAAAATAAAATTGATAAATTCACAAAGCTAAAAGATCTATACAAGCTTATAAACATGACAGACTTGACTCAATCAGTGCCATTTAACATTCAAGTAAAATTTCCTCCTGCAAAGTCCGAACTCTGCTCCAAACCACATGCTTTTACTGACCCAGGATTGGCCACGGACCAGTTGATCTCCGATTAGAAATGACAAACTCTTGATTTGGATTAAAATTCAATTAACTGCTGTACTGTCGAATGGCTCTGCCCTTGCTTTGCCCATTTCCCCCTTCACCGTTTCATCAAATAAAGCCAATATATAGCGCAGTTCAATTAATTGTCAAATCCTTCTGGGAGGTAGAGTCATAAAAAAACAATAATAACAGAAATGAATGGGACAAAAAGGGATACATTAATCATGGACATAATTTAAACTATAGTGTTCATAATCAATTTGAAATAGACAGGACTTTATCAGATTATTATCACTCTTCAGACACGCCGTAGCGCAAACAGTCAACATTTGCCTGGCAGATACGTGAACACTTTCAAGAGCTGACACTGATGGGCCATAAAACCCAATCTGCAAACTGGGACCACTTCAAGGCCCGCGCCGTTAATGGCAAACTCTCTGTTATTGAGACACAGAAGACTAACTTTAACAAGACTGTCGCCTTCACTTGTAAAAGCTGCTTATATGATTTTAATTGCAAACAAAACCAAGCTGAGTTTCCACAGTGGAAATCTACCGACTTTGAAGCGGATAAAAGTTGATACACGGAGTCTGTTGTGCGCAAGTACGTGAGCGGGCGCTTCACAGTAAAACAGTGGAAAATTGAACCGAACTTTCTGAATGGCTAAATGTGTTGGTTCTCAAACTGTGGGATGAGGACCACTTTTGGTAAACGGGCTTTTTATGGTGAAGAAAGCGATTTTGTTTACGAGAATTACGAGATGGTTTTACTTTTTAGGGCTGTTTCAGAAAAGTTGGTAACTCCATAAACAGTTTGGCAAACTTGCTTACTGCTTACTCACAGGTTGGTCACTGCAGGAATTTATGCAGGAGTCGAGCTTGGTCTGGAAAAGCCCAGCGTGAGCTTTATGGAATGGGCTGAATCTAAATGCAGTGCAGCAAGCTGGACATTGCATGACTGCTGACCGAACAACCCAATGTTTGAAGATTGAAATCAAATTAAATTGTCATGGTTTCAATAGTTTTATTACTTGAATGCACCTTGGCGTTTGGGATAATTAGTGTATTCTTATTGAATCCGTACGGTAACTTCGTTATAAACTTTTACAATCCTAAGAGTGCAAAGAAAATGTGCTTGTTTTCCAATGACCCGTCAGTGAATGTCTGAGGACTAAAAATCTGAGTTTTTCGGTCAAATCCAACATTCCTTACAGTGTCGAGGAGCAGATTTTGTCCAGTGCAGTGCTCCGGCTGTTACTGAGGTGCCATGAATGGGGGAGGTTCATGGACATATTCCCTTTCAGAGACCCCCAAAGACAAAAAAGAGGCAGCAGGCAGCAGCAGAAGTGGGGGATGGGCCATAATAAATCTTTCCCCAATACAACTGTCCATGGGCCCAAAAAGGGGGACAAATCCCAACATGTTATGAGCAATACTGGATGGAAAATCTAAAACACAAAAGAACAAACAAGTATAAGCCATTTAAATAAAAGATTTCCTTAATTTGCACTTGTCGTATGGCCCCGTACAAAAGTCTGGTGCATTGAGAAAGCATTGACATGGCTCTAGGTTGCAATTCCCTCCAGATCTGAAGAGTTTGGCTAGGCAACGGTTATATAGCTCAATGCAAATCTTAATATTACATCTTTTGAATTGGGACAGGTAGTCACAAAATCCTCCAAATCTGGAAGCAATAATTTGCCTGAAGCCCATAAAGAGGTTGAGTTGTAAAATTTGATGATGCCATAATCTCAGCTGGAGGGAAAGGAAGATTTTTACTATTTTTGGAAGAAATATTCAAAATAAAATCCATAAATGTTGAACTTTCTAAATATTTGTTTGAGATTGGCCCCACAAACGTATTGATGTTATCGCTTTAGGTCCTTTTAAACGACAACAGTCATTTTAGAGTTGAATAATGGCAGTTATTTCACTTCCGTTTATTTCTGCTGACAGAGCGAAGACGTGGACATTTGTGTCCGTTTTGGTTTCATGTGGATATTCTCCTCTAATTACAGAGCTATTAGTCATAAACCAGGGCAACAAATCTGCAATCGCATAGTTAAACAGTAAATTACTGATTAATTCTGACCTGCTCCAGCTCAGTTTTAAAATATGAAATGTCCTGTCATTGGGGGTTAAATTGGGGGCTTTTCCCACAAAACCGACGCAGACATTTAACAGAGAAATTGCTACAGGTGTCGAATTAAAAAAGCAGTGTAGGCCATGTTGTTTGTTTACATGTTGAGGTCATATTGCGGCTAGGATCAACAACTGGAAAGCGGCAAGGTCACAGAGGAGCTCCTTGTGAACAAACAGAGACCGGGGCCAAACACCTGTGAACCACACACTGTTTAACCACTTTTTGTTCATTCAAGGTTGACGGGAAATTATCAAAATTTAGATCTTTATAGCCGGTTAAACTATTACAAGTGTTACAAGAAACCAACAGGAACACTGTGTCTTTTTTGTTTATTGGGGTAATAACTTCACTCAGTCCATCCAAAAATCATAACTTTCTGTCTATAACCGCTTTAAAAATGTTATGACAGGTAATAAAAACTACTCAGTTCATTCACAGTGAAAAAAAACCGTTTCAGGGTGAACAGTATTAGAACAGTATTGTCAGACTGTTTGGCTGATCATCTTTGGTTGTTTAATGCCAAATCCCAGTTTGGTTCAGTGCTGCAGTTTTCATACACTTCGTATGAGAGGCATGTCCACGCAGGTGCAGCAAACTTCTGCGAAACAACAATGTTTTTTTTCTCTGAATGCAAGTAAATACCAGGAAAAACAAACTGTTGGAGGAGTAGAAATGTGCAACACCTGCTTGTGCATGCTTGGAATGAAAATCTATTTTTCAATACAGGCAATAACAGGCAATTACTTTAGACTTAACACCAAAATGATGAGCCATTTGCTTTGTTTTAGTTTACTACTGAGCACAAACTTCAAAAGGCCATGTATGATTTACTGTGCTGCCCTTAGATCAAACACATGTACCACTGCCTTGAATGTGTGAAGTTGAAGAGTCATACCTCTAAGATTCTGTTCAAATCATCCCTCGTCAGGCAGGGGTAGTCCTGCAGTATTCTATCCTTTTGGGCCTTGTACTGTCTTGCAGCCAGCTTCCAATTAGGTTCCTCCAGCACTTGAAAAATCGCTGCCCCAATGGACAGGTAAAAAATAATTGCAGAAGTCAACAGGGGGCCTTTATCTACCATACTTCTGTGAAAGTGACAACAATGTCGGCGGCGCGGGACGGGGGGGGAAGAGCAGGCGCAGGACAGGGGGGCAGACAGCGACAATGGCCCGACAGACAGTGTTCACGCTGGAGGCATTCTCAGGCCGAGTCATCAAAGTCACCAAAAGTTTCTTCTTCCGCGCCGCGGCTCTGGAGAGTGTGAGAAAAGTTTGTCCGCGGATACCATCGGGCACGATACATAACCGACTAAAGTTGAGCGTTAACCGTGAGCAGGAGCCCGCTGCAGTCTGTCTATCACCGCCTCCACGTGCGCAGAGGGGCGGGGCGCAGGAGCAGCTGCTGAAGTAGTGCGCTCACGGAGACACGCCCACAAGTGACGACACAAACACTTGGAGGAGAGGTCCCCTGGCGGGCTCCTGCGCTGTGCGGGGGGCCCCTGTGCTCCTGTGCGCCCGCCTTATCTGCAGGTGTGCGCTCCTGAAGCTGCGCACGGCAGGTTCGCGACAAGAAAGAGTCAAGACAAAAGTCTGGGAAAGTCCAGGCTTCTTCAATCTGATAAATGTTTAAGCCAAATGGGAATCACGTGGTTAGTGGCTAAGGCAATAAATACAACTATCCTTGTCTGTGTTTTAATGATATGCCTGCATTTGACTGGGTTGTGATTCAGGAGGGGATTTGTACATTCTAAAACTTTCAGTGCAAGGTTAAAATACAAGAACTGAGTGAGTGAGATAGATAAATAAGTGCATTGAGTTCAAATAAATGATGATTGTAGGTTACTTTGAATTTACTACAGATTGTGTGCACTTGTGCATATGGTTTTATGATTGGTAAGTAATCCCTCTCCACCAGTTAGCCATAAAGTATTGATAAAAATAGATTTTTACTGCCTGTTTTGATTATCTGTTTGCTCAAAGGATTCATGAGTTTTCTTTGTCAAATCCTAAAGGACCAAAGATCAAACTGAAGAACCAGTTGCGTGTAAGCTCGGCGATAAAGAGCACAACAAAGCAAGAGAAGTCTGGGTATAAGGCAAATAAGAGGTGTTAAGAGATAGAATAAAAATCAAGCCCTCACTACTGTGGTCTGTGGATGTGTGGGAATGTTTGGTATGCAACAAGGCATTGCATCATCTACATTTGGTCCCAGCATTTTTTTTTCCTCCATTTGTGTGTCTTTGTCCATGCTTGGTAAAAAAAAAATATGTGAAACACTGACATTCTGACCCACTTTTTTCCTTCCCAGTGTTCATGTTAAGAACTACTTTGTCATTCACTTTCATAACCTGTTTCTCACTTTGATGGATATCTTGAGGCTAAACCACTTTTTTTTCTTTTCTTTTTTTCGTCTGTTGCCCCAGTGCCCGAGGACCCATCCCCAGGTCTTCAGCCAGGCTCGGTCAGGACCACTGTAGCCACTGTCTTTACATGTTGTGTATGGAGTGACTGGAGGAAACCCGCACAGACTCGGGGAGAAACATTCCAACTCTGCACTAAAGAGGTGCGGTAGTTTAACCCGGAACCTTCTTACTGCTAAGCCACCGTGTTGGCCATCACTGTGAATAATTGTCAGCACTCAGGAGACAGTGCATTAACCCAGATACACTGCACATACAAGTCAGAATGTCACAGTTTGGCAGACGATGCAGTCGTGTGTCAACTTGTATTTCAAACGACCAAAAAAACGAAAGTTGCCCTGAGGTGAGTCAAGCAGAACTAATGCAAAAGTACACTCACTATGATAGGGTTGAGTGTGCAAGACTAATAATTTTACTGTTCTGTTATTGGATTACACAAAATTATTAAGAAAATAAAATAGAAAATGAATTAAAATGATAGATTAGTAAAGAGCAGAGAAACATTCACAGCTGGATGCAGGAGTCATAGTATGTGCAAGATCTCTGACCACTGAGTCACACAAGCATGCACATTGTGTAAAATTGAATATTAAAAATAGACTTTTTATTAAATATTGTTTTGGTTTTCACAACATAAACGTGATAAAGTTTTACAAAAAATACTCTTGAGGTACCAATGATTGAACATGACTTTTAACATATTACATTGTGTTTTTTCACCATCAAAAGAAAAGAGTTACAGTTATTTTTGACAGGAGGAGATAGAGAAATGTCCGTGGGCTGTAGCATTTGTCATTTGCAGACTCAGCTGTTTTCTGGTGCAAGGACAGGCGGGGCTCTGGTCGTGTTGTCTGCTGCACACATTAGACTGTGAGCTTACATAACTGCTAAACCAGCACTGCTGCTCCCTGCGCATCCTAAACATGACACCACAATGCAAGGCAAATACTATGTTGAAATAGTTCAGCGTGTAATTATCTTGTTCAGTGTTTCATAATCTGATTTAAAGTCGTTTTTAAAGTAGTGTCTTTCAGATGTAACAAATTGAACAGCACAGTACCATTCTTGCTGCACAGAGTTTGTACCCCCTTCTGTGAGGGCGGGTACAAAAACACAATGGGGTACAGGTAGAAGAGGTGGTCAAATACAGAAGACACATCTCTTTATGAGGACAGTATGATACAAAATGAGTGGTAAAAAAGCTCTGTCCGTAATGGTTAAAGCTGCAATGTAAACGGTACTTGAAATGTAGATACACTTAAGCTCTGAATGTAACACTGAAGGAATTCAATGTTGTTTATTATGATTATTACATGCTGTATGTTGAGCCCTCTCTTCAGTGTGTTTGAACACTTGTGATGGGCCACATAATATGGTTGTGTTGTGAACTGCTTGTACATCAGCAAAGCATTTTAAGGAGTACGAGGATGTCTGTTTTCACATGTGACCGTAGAGGGAGTTTTGACGTCACAATTGTTCATGAACTTCAGCTGATAAATGTGCTTCTCTCACAGTTCACATAGTGCGAGGTCACAGCAGCAGATGGTCAGTGATAGTGGTGCTGTACTGTACGCTGAAGAGAAGGTTGCTGCGGTGGTCTGGACCAGAAAAAAACCCACTGGGATCCAAGGGGACTTCCGGAGGTTTAGTTTCACTTGATAAAATAAACCGGAAGGACAGCATCAGATAAGCCAGGATGCAGTTTGGATGTATTGACACATGAATCGTATCTATGAATGGGAGTACAGTGATTGGGTTCAAACCTTGCATGAGAAGATTGTTATTGTGCATCTGGGCTAATTCGCACTGCCTACTCCATTTACAAAGTCGTACTGAATGAACAGTACTTAATCCAATTTTTACACTCCCTCTAATGATAATACCCATGGCACTGGCTAAACAAGTAGCTCATTTTGACAAGTGCTGGATCAGAATACCTCAGCAAGAAAACTCCAAACCGGACATGCATCACTGTCAAGATCAGGACTGTCCGAATAATCCCCTCAGGAAGTTAGAGTAAGGAAAGGGAGCCCGGATGCTTCTTTTCTTTGCTCCTTTAGCTTAGGAAACTCAGGAACTTCCTAACCAGTGGCAAGGAGCCATGAGGTATCACCTACTATCCACTGAGACAATCTCTGCATGATAAGTTTGCACTGAATTAAACATTTTACTGCCTCAAACTGCCAGAGACTACAATTATCTGCATACAACAAACTACGTTCTATAAGGTTTTTTGCAGCACTTTTTATTCAACAGCAGCAATTTCATGTGCAAAATATGTTGTTTCAGTACATTGATATGTTGTAATTCTCATCAAAAGCATCACTGTAGAAGAGAAATAGGTGTACCGATAGTATTCCATTTGTGGGTATTGTAGTTTTTATTTCACAGCTGTAGAGACACATTTCCCTTGTTCCCGTTGCTAGATTGGACGCCCGGATTCCCTTGGTTGGACTCTTATGGTTGACCCCATGATGTAGCTCCAAGGGTAAAAGAGTTAGAGGCTAAGAAAAGGAGGAAGAAGCTACATATGCAATTCTTCTCTGCGGTGTCAGCATGTCCGCTCTGTTACTGTGGTTATCTCCATCTTCCTCCCACATCTAAAGGCATACATGTGTTAGGTTACGGCATGACTGTTCTCAAATTCACATTCAACAGCATTTCTTGTTAAATGCTCAGGTGCAATGACATTAATTTGAGCTATCCACAACAAATGCCATAAGCTAAAGTTATATTAAAAAACAGTGATTAAATTTGAAAGTAAAAAGTAAAATGTCTGCCCTGCTTCTAGTCCCTGCTCAAAACTAAAGCATTGAGGCGTAAAGAAAACATATAATGCTTCTTTGTTTTTTTGTCTAAATGATCCCGCCTCCTCATATGGGGCATTTTACTGTATCACAGAGTGGATTTTCACATGTTTTTATAGTTGAAAAATGACTATGGGACAGCTCTTTGTATATGTATATGGCCATGGTCTGAATTTTCATTTTTGCAAGTTGTAGAATGAGGGATTTGTTTCTAATAAAGCAAGCAGTTAGTGGATATGTGTCAAATTGATATGTGTCAAAGTGTCACCACAGAAAAAAATAAATAAAAAAGTCTGTGAATCACTTTGTTTAAGTTCATCCTTCTGACTTACGCCCAAACTGCTACGCTGTCATTGGTCAGTCACTGCGGCCAAGCTCAAACGAGCCTGACCAGATAGAGCCAGGTTAGGAGGAGATACGGCATAGGTGAAAACAGAAATGCACTCAAATCTCAAATGTAGTATGTAATATGCATGAATCAATCAAACATAGGCATTATAACTAATGATGAGGGAACATTGTTATAAGATGCTTAAAAGCTCATTTGACTAAAATGTATTTAGGATAGGCCTATGTTCCCTTTAACAAAAAAAAGAATACATCAGTAGTAACTGTTGCTCTAAAATATATATATATGTATATTTTTTTTATTGAATCTGAATTCTCACCAAAATGACTCCTTGACTCATTACGCACTTTCAGATTTTTCCCCTTCATAAATACAGAAATCTTAACATTTTCGATAAAATACACTGTCCACATTTCATATTTCTAGACATACAAAGTTAAAACTCTAAAGATAAGCTAAGATAAACCTTTATTGTCCTATAGGGGAAATGTGTTTTGGAACAACATCAACAATGGGTACACAACACATTCAACACTCGACAGTAAACAAAAGCAGGAGACCAAATGAAATTTTTCCATGTGGGACAATAAAGGATTATCTTGTCTTATCTTATCTTAAAGTATTTATTTTAATTTCAATTTTATTTTAGACACTGATGTCTGCTGTTGTCTCTATAATAATGTAATAATGTAACGTAATAATAATAATGTAATGGGCCTAAACAATCATGCATTGACTGATCCGTCCGTGTTTTCTAGGGCAGTCGAGGGTCAAGTTTGTCCAAACGTCCATTGCTCAACAGGTTACTCATGTTCAGCTCGACGGCTCGCCACATCTGAAGTGACGCTTTCCAACCTTTGACCCCAGGTTAGTCCATTCTGACTAATCTGAGCTTTCTCTGTGGTCACATCTTTTGTCTGGAGTTCATATTTCCTGTTTGTGTGGTAATATTTTGGGACATCCTCCTGTAAGGCGTATTTTTAGCCTGTGAAGGTGCTTACAGAGATGAGAGTTTGTGAAATCACTGGAGAAAAGCTTCCTAGTGCCATTGTTTTGACCTTGTGTTGTGATTTTTCCACGCTCCTTAGTGGGAAGGAAATACGCAGTCACTAAGCAAATTTTCTCCTGTATTTACTGCTCTCAGAAGCACGTGATATGTGGTTAATCTTAGAGTAATCTTAGAGTTTCAGTATCTTATTAGATACTGAATAAAAAATAGTATTGTGAGTAGAATTTTGAATGTGGTTTACTCACCCGTTTACTTTTAATTTTACATTAACAGATGCCTTCTTAATAGTCTAACATGTAACTAACCGTTACCTTTTTCATTCATTCCATTTTGATTTTATTTATTTATACAGGGAAAACCCAATGACAAAAGTTCTTTTTCATCCCTGTTAAAACACAACAAACAAACACAGGATACATTTTATTATCATGTAAGTAGAATTTGTCAGCAATAGCAATTTTTATTTTATATATTTTACAATATTTTTCAAATGTTTTCACCAGGATAACCATGGCATATTTCTTCCTCTTTTCATGGCAATTCCTTTTTGAGTTGCCACCATGGACTGTCTATACCAGGAGTTCTTAACCTTTTTGACCCAGAGGCCCAACTTTTTCTCTACAAAGTAACCCGGGGCCCAAGCTCGTATTATGCATTTCATTTGACTGATTGTGCGGCCCTCAAGGAGGTGCCCACCCTACTTACAGGTCCACACCATGTACCCAACGGGTACTTTGACAGCTGATCCCACTAAAGATTTTTTTGTCACTTGTACTTTAAATTTGAAGAGTAATCTGTCGAAAGCTGCATTAAGCTTATTTAAATCCAAGATCTTTTTTTCAGAAAACTGACTTGACATGCAAATAAATTTAACTAAAGGGATGTTGATTTGACCATACCTGGGACACACCCAAATCAGAGAGTTTAATTTAGGTGAAACGCTAAAGGCTGTTCCTGAGTCATGAAAAAACTATAAAAGATATAACAGTGAATCTCTGTTGTTACTGCCAACTCTGTAAACCAGATCAGAACCAGATCTTTTGTCCTCATTTCCTGTTTGGTCTTCGCAAAAGCTTTTTCACCTGAAATATGTTGGATATTATCAAAATAAAATCTGCCAAGTACAAGACAATCCCAGATAAAGGATCTTTGGTAGGCCAAGTTACATAAGTATAGGCCTATAAATAGTCCAAAAAAGTGATTCATCATCCAATAAAAATGTTCAAATTAACAAGTAAAATAAAGGAACAACCAATGGATAATATGCCACAGATACAGTTGTAATATTTGGTAGATTCTATGAACAGTAGACTCAAGCTGCATACTACAAAAATGTCATGAAAAGTATCTCTGTTCCTGCACAAGTTTTTTTTTTTTTTTTTAATCACGTACACATTCATTTACTGGTTTTATTGTCTGTGAAAGAGTTTGCTGGACGTGCTGTGCTGTTTATGTTGCACTGTTCTCTCTTGCAGAGGCATGTCCGTGTCTGCCCCGAGCCCAAAGCCCAAAAGGAAATGTCACTGTTAGCCTGGTACTATCTCGCTCTGCATTGTACACTGTAGGGACTTTAGCAGCTTTTCTAGGGATCGACAGTGTGAACATCCCAGAATCACCCTCCATAAGCCATCTTTACACGAGAGTCCAAAGTGTATCCACCGTATCAGCAATGCAATCCTTTATTTAATATCACCATCACAACATGGATAATATAATAAAAACAATTCAGATTCAATATAAGTTTACTTTAGTCACACTGTTTCATTGTAGATTAACAAGATGCTGGCACCCATTTAGTTTGTAGTTAATTCTGTAGTTAATTCACAGTTGTTGTTTTTTTTTTTACCAATAACAATAAAACATGCTGTTAAGTCTAACCAATTAAATTTGAGCAACCAGTCTTTCTGTTCACCTTGTAAAATCCAAGATGGTAGATGTAGAGGCAACAGTCACTGCTAAGCCATTTAATCCAACAATATTTTCAGTTCATGACAATTTATATTAGGTATTTAATATGCCATTTTAAATGACATTGCTATCTTTTTATTTGGTGTGTAACTAGGGCTGAAATGACTCTTGGTAATGACAAATTAATGAGGTATAAAATATTCTAGAAGCGATAAACAACTGTTATATATAACCAATTACAGAGATAGAACATTTATGGATATATGGTATTTTCCTTGTTACTATTTACCTGATTAAAATATCAGCAGATTGGTCTTGTGTTGGTCACCTTATCAGGTTGCTATGGGAACATCAGGATGTTATCATTGAGTTTACTTGGGCATGAATATCAATGTCCCAGATGAGGTAGGCAGAAAAGCTAAAGTTCATGGCTTCTAGAATTGCAGTATCTGAGTGTGCTATCAACAAACCGGCCAAACCTGCCTTTGTGTGACATCACGCACTCTGAGGTCCGAGGGCCAAACTCTGGAACATTCTGCCTCCCCATATCCGAACGCCCCCCCAAAGTGTTGTCTTAAGACCCCTTTTATTCTCTGGCTTTTAACACTGCATGAGTTGTGTGGTCCTCTGTTGTGATTTTTCATCCTAATTGCTTGCTTTATTTGTTGTTCTGATCAATGTTATTAGACCTAGTTCCATTTGTTATTTTATTTAGCTGAATTTGAGCTAAATAGTTGTTTTATATTTCTATTACGTGCAGCACTTTGGAAAACATCTTGTTCATAAAATGTGCTGTACAAATACACTTGGATTGGAAAATAAGATGGAACAATCTATGTGTGTGTGTAACGTGTGTAATGTGTGTAACGTGTGTCTGCAGTGTACTGTACGGTCGACATGCATCAGACTGACATGGTATTACTTAAGAGCAGACAAATAGGATGGTCAAACTCAGGTGACTTTGTATTGGGGGTGAAAGTGCTCAAAATAAGATGATTGTGTTTCACTTCTGGAGGTGAGTCTGCATGTCCTCCTGGAGCTTCTCTTAGGACATTATGATATTTCCCCACTGTTCAAAGGCATGTGATCCTCTGGAAATGGTCCAGATATAATCAGCTTCATGCCCAAAGCAGCGTTATTCCCCAGACATAGACTGAAGCCTTACAGACTAATGCAGCTCTAGAGTAAGAGGCCCTCACTTGTCTTGTTGTTCCTATTGTGTTTTAATTAAGTCCTTTGTAAATTGAACCTGAAAGGACAGCTACTTTCTGCTTGAATAGACTCAGGTCCTGCCAACTTCTCAAAGACTTGGACAAGCTTTCTTAACTCAACCAATTGACAGCAATTCCATGAACTGTTATTTAAAAAACACCGGACTCTTGTTAATTTGAGATTAATAGTATAATTGTTTAGCGACATTATGCAATTGGAAGATATAATATATTGATTACATTTTGCTGTGACTTCCCTTAAAAAAACAACTGTTACACTGTATTGTTCGCTTGTTCGACCTGATGTAACCTTACAAATAAGCAAATAGAGACTTACAAAGTATGTAAAAGTATTATCCTTGAACCTTAGATGAGTGTGGGTTGGGGCAGGTCATTGTGGCTTGATGTGAAACTGAGCTCGTAGAGTGACCCAACCTGTCTGTTTATCCACCAGGTAAATACACTTTACTCTCAACTGACAAACATCCTGCTCCGTCGCTCCTTCTGTTTTGCACACGTACAGTACGGTGGGAAGTTTGTCGGGTGTCAATGACCCCCCTGCAGGACAGTAAGTGACTAATGCAAGTGTCACGGTTTAGTCTGCCCCCTCGAGCCCACTCAAGTCCAGGTGTCCAGACAAGACATTTGTGGTTCGATATGTATGCAAACAAATGAAATGTGGTTAGGTTTGCTACGTCCACCTTTGGCCTATGGTGCAATTCCTAGAGTCAGCTGGACACATGCCTATCATCTGATTACTGTAATTGGTGGGGATTTTGTGTAGCAGCTGATGCCCTGTGAGCGTGAGTACACAACAGAGTCAGTCAGCTCACACAAACTCCACAACTCTGGCCTGGTTAGCCCCAAATACAGTTGTGCATTCTGTTGAGGACGTCAGTAAATGTTTAGTCTATATAGTCACTGTTGCAAAGTGACGTCATAGAGTTACAAGAGTAAACATGTAAGAGTCTAGACTTTATTTAGAACCTATACACGGTGCGTTAGTCTTGTTTTGAAGTTAGGGCTCGCCTTGGTTTGTTTACACATACTTGAGTCATGATTAAGTCTGGTTTGGGCATTCAGTAGTCCAGTTTTAGGAGTGAGTTTATAGTTTGGTAAATTGGTTTTTGGTCAACATTTCGGGAATATTGTAATGCGCAAAGTTCTGCATGAGTCACATTTTTGGGGCTACCGTAGTGCAAATTATAATAGGACAAACTGGCACTCGGACAGGTCTGTAGGCTGGAGGAGAACCATGCCCTGCTATTGGCTCAAACCTCAAAGTCCAGGTCCAATGAGGAGAGTGGAGACAGACACGCAACCTGCAAACATGATAAAACAATAAATCTGAAACTTCTCCAAGTACCAGCAAAGAAAGGTCTTGGTGTCATCTGAGATCAACACACTATGAATCAATAACTTTTTTAAGTCCAAGGTTTATTAGCAGGTCTTAGTCTGGTTTAAAACCACACAAAGGTGAAGCCTTACCAAAAATGACTGGGTCCAAACCAAAACTTGCTTGGTCTACACTGAGCATAAATTAACTGTGCACATTATAACTTTTCTTGTGGAGGGTCGGCTACTTGCATGTCTCAATGAAAATGCTTTGCCTAGATTACTCCACAGTCTAGAAGTAAACATATTTAGCTAACATTCCTTTAACTACAGGTGAAAATCAACTTTAATAAGTTTTTCACATTACGTTACAATGGTGTTTCTTCATCATCAGTTTACTCAAAGTTGTAATTTGATTGATTAATGCATGTTTGAGTATTTCTGTATTGTCCGGCAATTGAAGCTCTGTATTCAGAAAAACAACAACTCCGAGTGATACATTTAGGGTTCGAAAATGTCATGTAGTCACTTTTCAAATGTATATGACGATCTGCTTCTTTTTAGAGTGAAATGCCACTGGACGTTTGGCCTGTCAATTCTGCAGTTTTGAACAGGAAGTCAACAAACCAGTTTCTTATGCGCCGTTTTAGATCAGTGTTGTGGTTTATAATGAACAAGATGTAATTCTGATCTACTTATAATTCAATACTAAGTTGCTGGAAAAACATGCATTCTTACTGTGAGCAGGCTCGATTCTCCACAGATTTGACCCATGACTTGGCCAGATCACCCGCCTGTCTTCATGCAGAATTATACATTTAATATCTTGGACACAAGCAGGTGCTGAATCCTCCACCAGAAAAGTTACACAATGCACCTTTCAGCTAAAGTAAGAGGAGACTCAAAATTTGAACAGCCTATAAAAGAATGGAAGACTATAACAGAAAGACTATACATACACCTCTGCTTGAGAACCACTGACTCACATGCCTAAAATGGCATCAAAGAAAAAAATAATGATTTGGTTTTGCCCTTGAGATATTTACTGTCGACCTGTCAATGGAACCGCCTCCAGTAATTAGCCTCATAACATCTTGTATCAGTATCTTCACTCTAATCTATGGAGGGCTGAATCTTTACTGCCGTTATATTGTGCTTTATCTACCGCACTTATCTTTGTCTGGCTCGGGAAAGAACACAGCAGATGCTTGGGACATCAATGATTAACAACTGCATAAATGTTGAAAAGACAAATAACTGGGTCACACAAAAACTTGGGTGCTTAGGTGCAAGTAACCATAAGTTGCTGCTGATGCCTCCGTGTCAGCCTGCACAGGTACACTGACAAAATCTGTGTGAATGACGGTGATGAATAGGCAGGCTGTAGGGTATATTGTGTCAATGTATATCATGGTGTCCTATTTAAAATTAGGTCACTGGAATTGATTAAACACAAATGAACTTTATTTGCAATTCATCTGGTTAGTTCACAAGAGTTGATGATACTCATTTTAATTTGCCTTAAAAAAAACAGTTTTAAAGATACAGGTTTTATCAAGCGTATTACTAAAACCTTTATTTGCACTGCTCTGAACAAACATCCTACGTCACCTCATGTCTGTGTCTATATCATGCCATGGAGATTGTGTCCCTCTGTTGCTCTGGCACTGCATGAATATCAATAGGGTAAATAAAACTGCTTGGACAAGAATTTGCATTGGCCCACTGAAATACCAATAGCATAAATGTAAGTGAAAATGTCGGTTGAATTAAGATCTCCCCCCCCTGTTTGTCATATGTAAAACACAAAATAATGGTTGTGGAAAGTAAAAAATAGATTAAATTAATATGTGCGTCTACAATCTTGACTTACAATGCTGTCTTTATGATCCGTCCACTCTCAGTTTGTCAAAACAACATTCCTCTAGATGTTATTAGCATGGTCAAATCCTACACAATCCAACCTTGTGACTGTCCTGCTATGGGACATCTCAGCGCAACTATGTACAGTGCAGTGCAAATGATTGAAGCTGGTAAGTTTGCAAGAGTAATTGACCTCAATGTAATCGGTGATAACACATAAGGGTTTGCACTATTTTAAGATCCATATCATAGGGGCTTCACTCCAATAATAAACAAATTAAAAATGCACCAAATAGTCAAATCAACATAAAGCATTGATGCATATTTTTTCACCATAGCTTCAAAAAAGTATCTGACTTTTGCACTGAAAAAAGTCTCACAGAGGATATATCTATGTTGCATAAGACTTTATTCTAATATTTCCAAATGATTTTGCATACTGAGAGACCTTCCTGTTTACCTTCCTATGTCCACAGCCTGCACAGGAGCTTTGCATGTGAGTTCGGCATCTTCTGTTCTCATTTGGAGTGGCACTATTTTATTGGATCAAATGTTTGTGCCAGGTAGATCGCACAGATCATGACATAAACGCATATACTTGCAGCTGTATGGAAATGCATGTATGCACAGTAGCTCAAATACCAGTCCCTGTCACACCCCTCTGAGAACTGGAAGGTGTTACATGTGGCTTACAAGTTCAAACTCATTTGGTGACCCCAATAGGAGCCTCAGCAGGTTACTAGGTTATGGCCTCATTAGCTTGTCTTAAAATGACAGCCAATATACTAATAATTATCATGATTTACATGTGTTATAAAGTTTTAGGTTTTTTTTTTAATTGTTTCCAAGCAAAAATGAACTGTATCATGTATTAGAATGCTTTATTAATACATACAATGCAATTTCATGTTATATCATACAGTAACTTTACAAAGAGTTTTATTACTTGGCAGGATGTCAACTCTAATTAAATGTCCTCTTAGTGTGTTTGAACAGTGTTTTTCAAGAAGTGATGTTTCAGTTCTTGAAGTGTGTGACAGCCCTAACTCCGTTAAGCTTTGGCTTGGTCATTATTTTGTTCCATTGAATCCTGGGTTGACCTGGTACATTTTCTGGATTGATCTTGTTTCTGTTTCTTGACCTGGGCAAGTTCTGGTTTAGTCCTGGTTAAGCCCTGGTTTTTCTTTGTTAAGTCTCTGTTTAATCCTGGTTTGGTCAACTTTTTGGAATAGTCTTAACAAAACTATGTTCAGTGGAATCACCTATAGACATTCTCTGTGTTGCAGATGAATCCGGTGTCCCGAAGAGAGGGGCTCCGGTGTTCCCACACATAGTGCACCCTCACTGAACCGTGGTCAAACAGTTATGTGCTGTTTTCTTCTACAGCACTCGCGGTCCTGTCACTCTCACTACTACTACAGTGTGCACAGAAATTCCACTCATTATCATCCGGTCTGGAATTTCACCGCTTTGACCGTTTATTTTTCCAGGATTTTCCATTTTCCAGCAGAACTATGGACATCTGTTTTTGCCATTCACTTGTTGCAGTGAGTTAGGATTAGAGCTTTTGTGTGCTTACATTTTGAGAAACGATGAAATGGTTAAATCAACACTTTTAAATTTATTTTTGATGGAATCTATACATGGATCATTTTACACCACTAATTTCACATTTCGCCTTTCGTGGCCTTTGCGGCACGTGGTAAGATAATATGATAGATCCATGGGTAAGCCATAGTTCTGTACAAAATATACAGCACTTCAATATTGCCATCTAGTGGACTGTCTGCTAAACAGGGTAATGTACAGTATAGCAATTGAATTATCTAAAGTCCATTACTGAGGTTTTCCTTTTGTAATTTTGGTCAAGCTATAAACGCATTTTGTTACCACTATGATGTTTGTCTTGTATTTGACATCAGATATTATATTGATGGATAACTGTGGAGGGCACTTTTGGTTGCAGAAAAAAAAGGCAGTAACAAAAAAAAAACTGTGACAGAGTGGTGATATTGAAATATTGCTTTAAATGAGACAGTGATTGTTTCATTGAAAGAAACTTTTCAGTCTGTACACATTTTTAAATAACTGTAATTGAGGCATCAACCTCTCCATGCAACGCAGGCACAACAGGTGGAAACCAGCATTTTTGCTCAAACCTGTCACTTTCTTTTATTTTGTTAGTGTTTTTTTGTGCATTGTCCCTGATCAAACAAATAGATTCATTCATTCGTATTTGTCCTTGAAGAGTATTTTTTCTTCAGTAAAACAGCTAATATATATTCTGCCAATGCTGCTGCATATGGAGCGCAGTAGCACGTGAAAAGTTTCTATGTATCACCAAAAGAGTAACCAATACCTACTCAGATTGGATTTATTACATTTGAAACATTTTTGAAAATATCACAATACATACACCTAAAAAAAGAACAAAAATCACTGCTGGGGTAAGATTAACTATTATCCACCACCTCTGTAACAAAATATTCAATAATATGTACTTTCAAACTTGACTATTGTCTTGGTAACTGAGTTTCGCTATAATCTCCAAATCAGTCAATAATGTTAAATAATCAGGACAGGTTTTTCCCATGTTGAATTAATGAAGAGTCGTAGCAATAATCCAGGCGAATGACTCCAAAGAGTGTCTTTGTCCAAATTCAAATGGATTAAGTAGAACTTTAGGAAAATTGTGCAATTTCGGGTTATGTTCTTACTTAAAATCCGATTGGATCTTTGTTTTCATATTATGCACAATAGCAAATAATTAAGAATTAAGATGTTTTTGTGACTAAAAGCTGAAGATGCAACACTGATGCTAAGTGACTAAGTGTGCTGCAGGCTTAGTACTGTCCCTCTCAGATCATTCTCCTTCAGACAGAGTAGATCCTCAGGAGGACTTTTAACGTGCTTTGCTCTTAAAATGATAAAATATGTGCATTCCTTTTCCCCAGCACCATTCCCAAAGTCACTCAAATCTGTTACTTTTGCTCAGAGGTCTTATCATACTCCTCCTCCACTTGTGTCTCGGGGTTGTCTTCCTCACCGTTGGCCGCATTGTCTTTGGCCTTCTTGTCCCCCCACCATCCCTTCATGTAGTTGTTGAGCCGCTCCAGGTTTTCGATGACGTGGTTGATCACTAGAGCCAGCCAGGCCAGACCGAAGAATATCCAAGTGGCCCCCAGGATGTTGTACCAGTCCGGGTAATATCTCTCTGGATTATTGTCTAGGCACAGGACAACAAAATTAAATCAAACCACCTTTTCTCTTCAGCATAGTGATTCATTTGTATTATTTTACAGGCAAATGACTGAATTAAGAACACGTATTTCACATATATATTTTCATGCTATTATGGTATGGTACCTGCTACATAGTCTCCAAAGCCGATGGTACTGAGGGAGATGAAGCAGAAGTAGAGGCTCTCTGGGTATGTCCATCCTTCTCTCTCTTGGAAAACGAACATCGGCACCACAAAGAAGAGAATCACTCCAGTGAGGTATGATATAAAGTGGATTGAGAAGCGCATGCATAGCTATAAAAAAAAAAACATAATAAATACAAATGTCAGTATAGAACTCCACCTGGTGCTGTAGTCCACAGTATATGCTCACCTTTTTGCCTTTTTTGTCCATTTTCTCCTCTAGAAAGTCTGAGATGTTCCTCTCTATTGCAAGCATGTACTTGCCGACCCGATTAAGCACTACAACGTTTAGGGGAATGCCAAACAGTGCAAAAAAGACACAAAAGATCTGCCCACCTATGGTACTGGGACTTATGTTTCCATAACCTGCAAAACATGTAAAGCAGCTAAAATAACAAAACAACAAGCAATGCAACAAGCAAATGTACTTTATTTTGAAGCCATGCACCCTGTTAATCTGGAGGAAAATCATACATACCCTAAACTGTCAAATGTATGTGTATAAAAGTGATGATCTAATTAATTTGGTAAATTTGAAACGATTAATTGAAACACATACGTAGTATCATACAAAAGCTTTGCTTTAGGTTAAAATATAGTTTATATATCTGCTTAAAGGTGCGATAATGCCACAAATATCATATTTTCATTACTGTCCTTCTCCTCACCAATGGTGGTGACGACAGTAGCAGCAAACACAGCGGAAGTGGTGAACTTCCAGAAACCATCTTTAGTGTCGTTACTCTTCAAACTAACGCCTGCTTTAGACGCGTCTTGGATGAGCTGCAAAAACAGGAGACATATACTTTAGGGAAGCATTGCTTTATTTCAGTGGGTGTGTTTCTAAATGTGCTTTGCCTGACTTAACAAAACAATGCAAATCTGGGTGACATCTTAAACCTCATATTCTTTCAAAGTGGACAAACAGTATAATATTTTCTTTTTCAAAACATATGGGTGAGTATCAGGTTAAAAACTGTCCACATCATTGTACTGGTATTTTGGGTTATTTTCATGTAGGCAAAATAGTGCGATGAAATGAAAGAAAATGGGATTTGCATGGTACAAGATGACGCTTTTCTCACTCTGTGTGCACAAGGGCGATAACATATGAACATATTTAGGACAGCACATACATTAAAAGGAACTGTGACAAATGTGGTATGTAATTAAGTGTCTATTATGGTCTGAATTTAAATGTTTTGATCAGCTGGTAAATCCTAGAAATAGTGCCTCTTCTCTTTTGCATATCTGAGTCGTAAAATGATTTCAGTCCAATAAGTGAGTGTTTTTGCTTCTCACCTGTATGATTTCTTGCAGGTTGTCATGATTCAGACAGCTGTACTTGTTTAACACCTGTTGTTGATCTTGAATTACACGTTGAATCTTCATTTCTCCATCCTTCCCTTCTAGTGTCCAGAATACCACTCCACCAATCAGGACGTAGGTCATGTAAATCACTCCAAGCAGAAGGATGGAGGGCACCCGGGCCAGGTTGAGTATCTCCTTATATCCCATTTCTAAGTCGTTTTTGGCTTCTTGCGTAGCCTTGTCTTCTCGCGTAGCCTTGTCTTCCCATGGAACACAGGCAAATGAATCTCCACCTGCGCTACTGTTGGATTCACTAGTTCGGCCTGTCATGCAAAGCTGAGAGAGGCACTTGCAGAGGTGGAGCAAGAGGTCAAACAAATAAGACTTTGAAAGAGTTTCCATGACATTTCTCTTTTGTCTTTTGATGGTGACATCTGTAACTCCACTCAGAGAGAATAGCGATAGAATCCAAGAGTTCCTTCAAAGTTATTCCTTTACAAACACTAACCAACAATCCATTTTGTATGTTTCACTGCATTTCGAAATTACACATGTTAAAATAACCATCATCAATACGTAAATGTAGAAATAAATAACTGTTTTTTACTCCACTGAGACAATTGTACTATACATTTCACGGGGCTTTTCAATTTGAAAAATATAGTACATTAAAAAGTTGAATATTTAAAGCTGAAAGTGGGTTCAGCCTAAGTTGTAAGTGACCATGTGATGTTTTGTTGCCCACTCAGTAGGATCTTATCCCCCTCCGGCTGGCCCTGTGTGTCCGCTGTTTCACCTCGAATCACAATCTTTATTAATGTGTTTGTTTTGGATATCTCTTTTTGCTGAATTCACAGGAGTTTACACCAGCCCACACCCACAAAATGGCAGCATTATACAGTAAACATCATAAACAGGGGATGGCTGCACAACAACAATAAAGGTAAATACAATGTTTATAGCAAAGGACCATATAAACAGAGGTAGCATATTGAACACGTTTTCTTTTCTGCCATATTGGGATAAAAACACATTACATTGAATTTAGTACCACAGCATGAAAATGAATAATTATTAACAGTTTTGTTTATGTATAATGCACAGACAGTTTTTCGGTATGGTTGTCCTGCTCCACACACGTTTCCCCAGCATAATTTGAAATGTTATCCTTTTTGTATAATTTAATAACACGAAAGTATCAAAGCAGTTAATGCAATATTATATATATATATATATCGAACAAAATACAATGTCTATAATGAAATTGATAAACAATTCTATCATTTACAGTCATCTTTAGATCTTGGAAATGTCTTCTAGTTTAATCGACGACACTTCCTCGTCTTCCTGTTGTCTTTTGAAACCCGGATGAGTGAGAACGACTAAATATTCCATTATTCTCGTGCCCATGTTTAGAACTAGAGCGAGCCATGCCAAAGCCAAAATGATCCACACTCCAGCCAAGCTTCTGTACAGAGAGATGTACTCTTTGTCTGGGTCGGTGCCTAAAACATAATACAAGTGAAAGCATTGAACATTTGACTTTTATATATTTTTATAACTAAAGGAAACCAGGATAAACCTTAAAAGCATGTCTAAACAATGCAAGGACAATATCTTTTACTAAACCAAATTTTGGAAAACAACCAAAGCAAACAAATATATAAAAAAATAGCCCAACTGTATTATTTTACTCACCCACAACATAATCTCCAAATCCAATGGTGCTGAGGGTAATGAAGGCAAAGTAGAATCCCTCTCCAATCGTCCAGCCTTCCACATGACTGAACAAGAGCGGAGGCATGACCAAAAAGAGCAGACTGCCCATGAGCACGAACAAAACCACTGTCAACACCTCGACTGTTCCCTAGGAGAGAAACAAACCCAGTGTCACAAAAAGTCATTCATCATCGCAATCTTATGTTAATAATAGAGACGCTCATGCCTTGTGTGGCACGACTGAGACCATCCCCTTCTCCAGTCGACCCAAATGGACAATGAGGCACTTGCCCAGCTGTTTGAGGAAGGCCAGGTTCAGGGGGATCCCGAAGAGGGCGTAGAATACACAGAACACCTGCCCACACACTGTGCTGGGGGACAGGTTCCCATAGCCTGGTGAGAATAAAAATGTGGGGTAAATAATTACAGAATAGGACATAGCTCCAACAACTCATAGTAGCACCCCAGGTAAACACGTTGCAACACTTCTCAGTCCAGCAGTACTTCATGAAAATGTTAGAAAGCATGCAATCCAAATTTTAAGGTACATTTTAACTGAGGCTAGTCTTATAATTGTAAAAGGTGCCACTTTTTTGGAGGATACTCAATAAAAGTATGACTTAACAAATGTGTGGTATGACTGAACTCACCAATAGTTGTGACTACTGTTCCTGCAAAGAAGAAAGAGCTGCTATAATCCCAGTTACTCGGGTTGGTCGAGTTCCCTGAAGGATTCACCCCCTTTTCCCAGGCGTCCAAAATCACCTAAATGCACACAGTGGTTTTTAATATCAGCATTAATATACATTCACACCAAAACATGCTTATGTATACTTGATTAGCCTACTTCCAAATGAGTATTTGTTAATTTATGCAATATTCGTTTACCATTTGCTTTTATTTAAGCGAAGCACTATTAAATTAGAGTAACAATAGCACCAAACACATAAGCTGGAATCACTAATTAATCACTAATATTATATATCAATGAGTCCTTCAATGGCACAAGGGTAGGAACTGGGTGAAGTTAGAGTCCTTGGTCCAATCCTTGGTTAATGTGTGAGTAATCAGTTTTACCTCTTTAGCTTCTTTTCTTCTCGAGAAGTCAATAAAGTACTTCCAGTCCTCAAAAATGTGTTTATATAAAATCAATCTTTTCCCCTCCATTATTTAAATGTGAAACAGATAGACCTCTCACCTGGACAAACTTTTCCAAAGCCGGTCCATCCAGACAGGTGTAATTTGCTAGAAAGTGTAACTTCTCCAGCTGAAAGTGATTGCGATTGTTGCTCTCAGCCTCTCTCTCCAGGATCTGGAAAATGGCTGCTCCCACGAGCAGGTATGTGAAGTTGGCCAGAGCCAGAAGTAATGTCCAGCTGACTTTGAGCTGGGCCAGCAACGCCATGAACATTCAGATATGAAGACTAGTGCCCAAAAAACACCTCAACTGAAAACCACTAAAGAGGATAGGCCTATGGTCTTGCATTCACGTGACATTTTCTCTATAAGTAATGAAAAAATATAAGTCTTCTGCGTCCAAAAAGAGCAAAACTTGTACAACTTGAGGTGATGACTTGAAGTGGGCATCTCTTCAAAGACGCTGCATCTGAATCCTTGGCTCTTTTCTCTGATTGGTCGAAAGGTCACCGATGCCTGCCGATGATTTATGAGTTTCCATGGTAACAGTGAAACGTGTCCCCTCCATTAGTGAGACATCTGGACACACTTTCCAACAGTTTCCACTAATGAGGAAGCACATGGAGCTTCTTGTCAGCAGAACACAAGTTAATGTTTGACTCCGCAGCTGCTAGTGTGTTTTAAAAAGCACTATTTGCAAAGAAATTGAAATATATTCATGGAATATATTTGTATTTCCTCTAGTTTGTAAATTCAGGTAATCAGTTCAAGCTGTTAGTGTTTTCATTCAAAGCTCTGGTCAGCTAGAGAGGAAGCTGATGACATGAATGTGTGCAGACTTGTTCTGAATGGAGTTATTAAATGTTTTATGAGGTTCTTTAAAAGCGTGGCTTTCTTAAATAAAGCTATTTTTTAAGAGCTGGACATTCTTCCATAAACCAAACATTCATTATGTTGTTATTACTTTACAACAAAATGAAAGTGTATTTTTCTTTTTTTTTTAAGAATGGTAGTTGGGGATTATTCATGGCATTTACCAGCCATAACATTATGTCCATCATGCGGCCCTTTATGGAGCTCCACATCATGCGCCACCTGTTGCTGTTCATGTCTGTTAAGGGCAACACTCCAGAAGAATGGTCAATGTTGAGGACGCACTGTTCTCCAGTGGACCAGTAAATCCCACCTACAAACGGGTTGGGATGAATTGAACAATGTCAGCCTGTCTAAGTTTGCAAGTGTGTTTAAAATAAAGGAGCTCGAGCCTGAGCAAGAATGCAAATTCTAGAAACGTATTGTGAAGTGTCAACCAAATCGACGCAAAGCCATGTAAAATAGCAGCTTTAGGACTTGGCTCAACAATGGCACCAGGGTGACAGGATCCAAACATCCAAACATCAGGATTGACAGGGACAGAAAGCACCAAGATCAGTGAGGGGAAGGTTGAGAGTCTGATTTAACTCACTGATTTAAGTCATATTACTAGTACTACTACTACTACTTCTGCTACTGCTCCTGCTACTGCTACTAGTACTACTATTACTACTTCTGCTACTGCTACTACTTCTGCTACTGCAACTGCTACTACTACTGCCACTAGTGCTGCTACTACTACTATCACTACTACTACTATTACTACTACTACCACTATTTTATAAACAAAAATCTTTTGCGTGAGTGAGGTCTTGTAGTTGAACATGAAAAACTACATTTGAAAGGCTTATTATTGAGCCAGGTTTCAAAGTGAACCTAAAACCAGGAAATGCATTAACTTTAACCGTAGTGATATAAATAATATTCATAATTTTAACAGTTTTTCTTTTTCTTTTGGGTTTGTCACAGAGATGAGTATATAATCTTTTAAAACATTACACTGTATGTGATGCTAGAAAACCTTCTGTAATTGTTATGTAAATTATTATTGTTGTTATGTAAAAAGAAAATTTACCACTAAATCAAAGCGATAGCTGTTTCAATTCATATTTAAAATATGTTTTTATTCAGTTTCTCTTGGCAGTATAGTTAGCATTTATAAATCCATAACATTTTAACAGTAATAGAAATGATAAAATGCATGACTGATTGAGGTTTCTAAATAAACACAGGAGCCAGGCTGCAATAGTTCATGCTCGTCGTCACTTTGTCCCGCTGATATCTAAAGACAACATTTGTTCAGTTCAAGCCAGCCACATAAAGCTGTGATTTATAGGACCTCCCATCATGCCACTGAACCACTGCAGGGAGGGAGTTGTGAGGTGAACAAATAGGTAGACATAAGGTAACAGGATGTGCTAATGTGACCATTATCAAACAAATAATAGACATTTTACACTACTTACCTGCAGTACTGTTGTGGTTTATTCATCATGTCCTATGTGGAGTTAAAGGCTATTTTAAGTGTTGACCTGAGAATAAAACAAAAGTTCAATAGACTATATAAATGTATACTACTTTTGTTGTCATGTTGCATTTTTGTATGTGATGTAGTTAAAATATTTCTCTACTAAAATGTTTGTTTGTTTGTTTGTTTGTTTGTTTGTTTGTGGTAACAAAAAGTATGTAGTTTGACCCAATCTAATTTAAAACGACAAGCAATCATAATTATAAATAAATTGATAAAGGGAATTCAACTACTGTAATAACAGAATTCACCACTAGGGTTCATTGTTGTCCTTTTAATGTGGACTCAAGTGTGTGGTTGAACTGGAAGGACTTACTGGTTTTCTGCAGGAGTTTCTCTCTGGCTTTTATGAAAGCCATAATGTCTGCATCAGCATTCTTGTCCCCAGTCAGAGGAATGGAGGACGATGTGATACTGGTTGTGGACAGATCCCTTGAATACACATATTATATTAAATTGTGCCGTAAAATACACCACTGCATTGCATTGCATGCATTGATTGATTGATTGATTGATTGACTGACTGACAGCACATTGATTAAGGAATGTGGTCCGAGTGTTCAACATTATTCATACATAGACTCATACACATTTCAAAATCCAACATTAAATGTTTGAAAATGTTAAAATATGTCAGCTGAAACATTTCTCAAGTGTGTAAAAAACAGCTTATGCCGGGAACAAAGCATCTCTATGCTGCATGTACTGCTACAGAGGAACCTATATATCATGCTCTGATTATTTTGCTGTTGTGGTTAGGAGGGTTTAGGTAAGTCTGTATGTGTTTGATTTGTAAAAAGGACTTCGGAAACATTACTTCACAAAGATATACAAATGAGGCTGCTTATAAGTGGAAGAAAAACATAGGAGTGCAATAAAAACTATAGATCCAGGTTAAATCTCCAGACTACTTCTGCAAACATGTTGGATTTACAGCATCACCGTTGTGTTTGCATTCATGTAAAATGTACACATGATGGTGAAAATATTTGGTTTCCAGCCCGGACGGGATCATAAAAATGCAGTGCTTTTTCAGTTCACTTGTGGGACATATGGTATGGAAATTTCACTGCAATTTCATGACACTGACGTCTTTTATGAACAGTGATTCAACCTGTTTTTAATACATTGGGTACTACAAGCCTGCATACCGTAATTGTGAAGAGGATTTTAAGTCAGAGATTGTTCTTGGAGCAAGTTCATTGACCCAGGCTGGAACAGCGGTTACCGGAGGTCCTCCTTTTGGTGTGGGGCTTCTAAAATAAAAACATCATCTGTTTGTGGACTTTGAAAAAAAAGAATACATTTAAGGTGAAGGCAGTCTGACCTGAAGTCTTCTGCAGAATATGTGGCATGATCCCGGCCTGTGCGGTTATCACGAACCGCATTGAGTATGGGATCAGATTCACTATAAATACAGAGGAATTGTAACTGTATTGTTGAATTTGCAATGTGAATATTTGTATTTAATTAATTACTTAATAAAGAAATAAAAGGAAAATGAATATTAAAAACCAGAAGATGCAATAAAACCAGACGATGAAATAAAAGATACAATACAGTATATAAAACGTGACATAAGGTGCATTATGTAAGTTTTCTTATGGTGGATCATCTGCTTGCCTTGCGTTATGAAAATGTTATTGCGTTACCAGGAATGTTCCACAGTATGGTCAAACTTCATTCAAACATCATTCATTCATTCTATATAGGCATTTTTATTATTATTATTATTATTTTTTTTTTTTTTTACCAAAAATGCTTTTAGTTTTGGTGGAGTCACCAGCTTGTCTCCATGAAAGTTTTATGCCATTCTGTGGATCATTCAAGCAAAACAACATCTATATTGTGAAAAGAACATTTCGGAACCTGCAGTATGTTTATTTGTCAGAACAAGGATATTGGCAGATCCTGCATGTATTTCCATGTATGCTTACAAACAGCCAAACATGTTACCTGGATGTGGACGAATGAGGCCGCCTGGTCCACAATGCAGTTTGAGTCTTTGCCACAGCTTCTGATTCCTTGTCAACATCATGGAGAAAAAGAACATTAAACCTGTGTATGTATCTGACTGTTAAAGGTGCACTATGTAACATTTCTGGGGAGGACTCCACCACTTGCTTCTCTCCTTCCATATATTATTGCATTGCCAGGGTTAGGGATAAATATGACATAGGTTTAAACCACACAATTTCTATCTATTGTGCAAATATACCTTGAGAATCATGAATTCTCAGCATCACCATGGTCCCCTTTCCTGAGGTCTAACCAAAACTTAGCCTGGTAGCTTGTCTCTATGAAGAAAGATACTTTGGAACATTCCAGGCAGCGTAAGAACCAGAAAAGCTTCATAGTGCACCTATGCAAAAATACTTTTACAGCTTAGAAAATCACAATCAGAGATGTCGGACTTCCACTCATTTACCCGCATACTTTTCTGTGAATAAGTGATTATTCTCCATTCAAAGATCGACTGTGTCTGCTAGTCAGATGTGGTCGTTCATAGTGTTTAAACATCCTGCTCTTGTTTGAGGTGAAATGTGAACAACACATTTGATGATGTTAGCGACTTGCCTCCAGGCCGCCCCTCAGGATGTAGATTTGTGAATGCTTTGTGTGTCCCCCCTCTAGAGCTCATTATTTATGAGCTGTAACAGAGGTAACCCAGGTCAAAAACTGTGCGACAAAGCTCCCCAAAGACATGCATATCCACTGTTGTACAATACCAATGTGCTTCCTAAACGCACAAGCAGAAATGACAAATGCCAGCCGGGGCACTGTGTCAGGTACAGCTGAGTTTTATGTGGTGTTGTCCTACAGATACTGTACTTTGGAGGAAGTAAGTGTCTTTCACCTGCACACGGGATGCCTCCTCACTCCACCATTTCTGGAAGTCTCTCTGGAGCTTGAACTTTGCCCTCTCCAACAACAGCTGCAGGTGCTCAATCTCTGTGCGTAACGCTTTAAGACGGTCAATGGTGCTCTTGTAACTGACAACACATATTAACGTTACATTAGTCATCAGTGGAATCTGCTGTGTCCATTCAATCAAATTAGTCATGTGGTGTTAGAGCAAGGCAGGCATGTCCAAACTACAGGCCCGGGGGCCAAATGCGGCCCTCAGACCAATTTTTGTTGGCCCTCCTGCTTCAGTTGATCCAAAACAACAAAAAGTAGTACGTTTTACTGTAAAATCGGAAAGATTAAGCATTTTGATGTTATACTAACCTAATATTAATGTTCCAAGTCTTATTAAAGGTGTGGAGGCTCATCGAAACTATGTCAAATGCACATTTCGAATGATTCACAATTCGATGTTATCAGGTTGTTTCAAAATGCGGCCCTCAGTGAAAAAAGTTTGGACACCCCTGGAGTAAGGGTTTTTCTTTTGTAATATTCAGTCATGTTCTTGCCTTCAGGGGTCAGCTATGGGAATCTATCCATAAAGTTTGGGTCTTAGATTGGGCTCATTAGGACAAAGATCTTCTCAAAGTCACTAGGGTAATTTAAGTCGAAGTGGATAGAGATAAAAAAAATATATATAAAATTACACTCACATATTTTTTTCCTGTTCAATTTGTGTACATAGTTTTTCCTCTACTGGATCCATTTCATCTTCAAATTCCTGTCCGTCAAGAACAGCTGAAAACCAAAACAAGAAACAAGTGTAAGTTAACATTATCTTTCACAATGGTACCATAAAAAAACAAGAATTAAATGCGCCATGCCGCTAAGATTTTATTCTCAATTATGGATGGAGATAATAGAAGCCAGGTTTTCACAGATGGCTTTGAAAAACTATGACTCAAAATTGCAAAAAAAAGCATTGGGCATCAGAATTGAAGGGATATGCTGGCGTGTTTGAAGCAGATTTGCCCTTCAAAGCAGTCGCTGGCTGATCAAATGGTCAGAAAAGAGCAGATGACGGAGGGAACTGGTGGTGCCGCCCACAAGTTGGTCACTGAAGCCTGCTGCACCATGTTTGAAGTGGCCAAAGCTCCCACAAGACTCTCACAATGCAATCTTAATACGGAGGCAACAAGATGTGCAATGTGTTTAACTGTAACTCACATTGAACTGCCCTCTGCCTTCTTCGCATTTCTAACTGCTTCCTCAAGTCGCCTGGAAGAGAAGAGATAAGTAAATGTCAGTTTATCCTTGCATACGTACAGCATATCACAAGGTTCAATACATTTCCAAAGATATAGGGAAATTGCAGGACATAATTCCTCCCAAACGAACGATTGAAGCTCTGCCAAGACACTGATACTATCTCGCAATTGTACACTTAAGAACTCTAAATCAGGGGTAAATGCCTTTTCTTTTGAACTGCAGAATAAAACAATCTACAGTTTATTTAATCAATCATATTCCATTTTGTTATTTGGTCCTATATTCCTTTCAAAGTTTTCACAAATTTCTATCAATTGAAGCACTTTCAGTTTAAAGGAACGGTAGCAAGTTTAGCAGTGATATCTGGACTCTGCCATTCCATTATTCCAAACTAAACAGTCTAAGCGTCTCCATATTAGGCAGAACAGGGGTAGAGTCAGGTCCATTTTGGGTCACTACCTTTTTAACACATGGATAAGTCATTTGTGTGTGATCTGCTGTTTTTCTTGTCTTCCCGCTCATTTGAATTGTTAATTGGTCAATTTAGCAAATGGACTTCAGGTTACAATGCTTTTGAGGCCAAAGGATATTACACACATATTATTGGTAAATGTTCATACTTGATTTAGTGAAAGAAAATGAAGAAATAAGGTCACAAAAACAACTCGGGTGTCAGAAAGTTGGTAATTGACCGTGGTAATTATCCTCTCCTTGGGTGATAGATAAAAGAGGTAGACGGGGAGGTAGCATTACAGTCCCTCAGGTCCTGTACACTTGTTGTAATCCAATCCTGTCTCCAAACTAAAAGGTGAGGTTTTTACAAGCAAAAACGAGAAATCCAGATGAAGTGTAAAATAAATGGAGTGAAAGGAGACACTTTTTCAATGCACACCTCTAAAGGTTCAATAAAACAGCTGTGTTCGATCAGTTACTGTGGAATATTGTGCAGAACAACTTCAATGATATGACAACAGTTGTATTGTAGTTTTTGCTAATTGTGTTAAGACAATGGCATTTGGAAGAGATTAAGACTAATTTCAAGTATACAATTAAATCTGTTTTACAATGGTGCAGGTGTATAATAAGTATTTTTTGTTGTGGGAAATTTGAAAAATCATCACATTGCTGAAAGACTGCCAAAATACCATATTTGTGAAAATGATAATAATTTAAAAATGTATCACTATGTTTGGTCAATATTGCCTACCCAATAAATGCATTTATGTAACATAAAGTAACTGCCCATTAATGCAAATGAATGAATGGAATCTGCTTCTTATTTTTTATTTTGTGGGTTATTCATGATTTGTCAACTTTTGTATGTTGATCAGTGTAACGTTCATTTCTTGTTGTACTGTATGATGTTTTAAATTTTACTCACGTAGGTAATTATGTTATTGCCTGATTACATTTCTTAAGGACCACAGAAAGAATGGATTCAAATATGTAAATCCTAAACAAAAAAGTGACGCTGTCGATTAATAACGAAACATATTGTTATATGGTAAACGTATCACAGACTTCAGGTGAAACAGACACCAGCTCTTAGTGTTAGCTCTATAAATCTTCTTTTTTTTTTTAAAGCGTGTATACAGTGAGTCTACCCCAAGTGCCTCAAAAAGCAGCTCGTCTTTCAGAGCCCTTTACATTAGCAGACCACTTTGCGGAGAACCAGTAGACGGGCCAGACACGAACAGATGAAGTGAAACGCTACAAATGACACGCAAGACATATACTGCCCACGATGACAGTGTTTTTTCCTAATAGTTATAGACTGAAATTAAGAATCCTGTTTTTAAGACGCCATCGATAGTTGGAGTAAAATATAAATGAACTGAGACGCCCAGCGGTTTACTTTGTGGTCAGAGAGATACCCAAGTCTCCGCTAGCAGAAAAAGAACACTCAAAAACCATAACTCCAGGATGTATAATCTCCAACACAAGCATACAAGAATCAAGAAATATTTATGATAGTACAGAGTTAGTTTTGACAGTTGGAAAAAAGGAGCAAGGAAATTTGCTGTGAGTGGTCATTTTGACTCTGATTTATAACTATACTGTGGACATAGTGGATACAAGAGGATTGAGTCAAAAGGGAATTTATAACTAAAGTAGTAGGTCTGTTGAGTAGGTGTGGGCCATATTGACAAAACTTGATTATTTTGGAAGTATCCTGATAACATTAGTCAGATGATATTATTTCAAAAACAAATGCGTTACATTTATTATCTGAGGTTTAATTATCAGACAAAGGTGAAATGTTCAATATTCAAATTTTGCATTAATTCAAAGCAACATTCACAATATTATAAAAATGCTGATATATTGCCAAACTCTATTGTTGAGGTGACACGAAAAGGAAAGTATAGGAATGACATGCTGGACCCAAAGAAAACATATAGCTCAAGAAGGACATAGATATTTCCTATTAGGTGTCCAACTAAAATATGTATTACAATATTTTGATGATCAAGACCTTAGATTTCAAAGTGTCGTCAGTATTGGGCAAGAGTAATGAAATAAAATGTGTAAGGGCCACACAAGAATGTAACCTCAACACCACAACTTTCCAAATACTGCCGGATTTCCCCCAAACTGTTCTAGGAGATGTGTCATTGTCCTACAGAAAACAGTATCAGGCTACAGCTTCACTAAATATTGGGTGCTTTTTGAGGCCTGGAGGTTAAACGTGATATGCCACATCAGCACCACAAAAGGATCAATGCTCTGCGCCTCATTATCTGAAAGGATGATCATTCAAACACATTTGGTTTTTGCACAAAGACGGGTGACTTCCAGACACAGAAGGACATAACTATTATTTCTAGAGATGATTAGTTAACTGTGTTCATTGGAATTGAACTGAACTGCTGTTAGATACAGCAAATTAGTTGCTGAGGACATTGTAGAAACAAAAATAAGAAGAGAAAGGGGAGGGAATCATACATTTTACAGATTTTGTTTGCCCACAGAAAGAATAATGTTGAAAGATTTTAGGTACACTGGCTTTTTAGATGTATGATTTGGACTGGATCAAGGAAATTAGTTAAATTTTTCTCTGTTGAATGGATTTTCTTTATCGGAATAAAATAAACGCATCATTTTGTGAATGAACAAAACATTGATCTTTGAGACAGTATAAATACAACAATAAATACAACAATAAACACAATTATTCAATGTAGTCTTTGTTAAGTTTTGATTTGGTGCCAGTTTTGAGGTCGACATACAGATTTGTATTCGAACATATATGTAAATGCATGTTATTTTGTAATTGAATTGTTATGGTATAAAAAAAATAAAAAAAATGATGGTTAATATTGTCCAGTTCAACTCCCATGTGTATGTTGTGTGTTGTATGAGGAGTCTTTTTCCTGTACAGGGAGATGAAGCTCTACCTAGGCCTCCGCTGTCAAGAACCTGTACATCTGGATGAAAAATCAGCTTCCTCTTCCCATCTGCTCCAATTTTTTTTTTTATGTTGAAGTTGTGCACGTCGAATCCCCCTCAACAAATATATAGTATATCTGCACTTTTTGGATCTAAGGGATCAGAATGTGTGCTCCTCCAGAGATGGGATTCCTGAGCCATCTTCAGCAGCCAAAAACAATACTGTAAACCAGAGAGATGTTTGGACACCACAGTCTCCTCAGGCCACTGCCTTTCCTTCTCTGCCTCACCACTGACCCCCATGCTGGGTAAAACAACACTACAATGAGCATGTTCATATCATCAAAACAGCTTCAATCATGTGCAAGCATGAAGTACACGTACTGCCAAACAGTAAAACCATCGTTTTTCCAAACCCAACAGTCAACCTTGTCCCACTAAAATAATGTATCTCATTGAGGAAGAATGTACCTCCATGTATCTAACAATGTAATAATATTTGACAACACCAAGGCGCTTCAGGTGTTTTTCCAAAAATGTGAAAGTGACTCTGGAAGCTGAAGAGCATAGTGTTCTCCAAACAGTATGGAAAGATGTCTGCAAACCTCATTGATGAAGGACCAAGAGCTGTCAAATGACTTCAGCGTGATGTATGGCATATCTGAATTACAACTGTCTCAGCACCTCACACATGGAATGTTAAGAAAGAGCTGAACTGTAGTGGGACCTGGACACAACCAAACCAGCAGGTGCGAGCTACGGTAACATTTAAAATCAATTGTGATGAAAATAGGTTTTAAGTAAAATGATAAAAAAGATAAAAGTGCATCCAGCTCAAATACATTTTTATTGTTTTACATATTTTAATGTTTCAAAACTGAACTGGCAAACCCACAACTGCTAATAATTTATTTACCGTAGACATAAAACAGCTGGAGAGAAGATAGTAAAAAGCAGATTGAATGCCATTTAGTTTAGGAAAGAATTCACTGATTCACAATTGCTCCGGTAACTAGGACCCCATAAGTGGTGTGCTTATTAGAGTTTACAACCTTTACGTTTTGTAATACTTTTCTGCTAATGTTAACTTTTTTATGTTTTCCTGCATCTTCTAAAGGGATTCAGTTCCCAGAAGAGCCCCCCTCACCTGTTGAATCAACTTACTTATTCTGGTTCTTGTTTCATTTAATTGTCCTCCTAGTCCTTTGGCCTCAATTGACCTGTTCAAAAATCGACAAGTCAGTATTGATTACAAAAATCCATTCAAGGTAAAAATCATATCCTCAAAGCCAATCCTCCAATTTACAGTTAAATCCACAAACAGGTGCCATTATGGATTAGCTGTCAGGGGTCCTAACGTTATGTCCAACTGTTCATTAACGGTCAATAACACGTCATTGTTAGAGTCTGGATAAGTAAAGATTGATGACGTCGAAAAACCTTTGTTTCAGTTGCGTCTTGTTTTCTTCGATGGTCAGGTGGTCCTCGTGGTCTCTTAAGAAGATCTCGAAGGCCTCTTGCTTTCCCATAGAAAACTTAGGATCTATAATGATCGCAATTAAACACAAATTAGCATTGAGACGAGACAGCTTTTTACGCAACACATCATGTAACTATGGGAAATCTCCACACATCCTGCTCTTAATCTGTAAACAGTGAGTTCCCACATGGACACACTGTGCGTGAGTCTGGCAGCCAGATGTAGCAGCCTCATGTTCATATCAGTGACCTCCCACCTACAACTAATTACACTGAGAGAGAAGGGGCTATTAGAGCCCCATTTACTGTTTAGAGCCAACATTAACACAAGTGTAAACAGCTTTTCTGGTCATGTCAGCACTAAACGGTGGTTGGTCCCCTGCAAACACATGAATCTGAACCTGTACCTGCTGAGGCTGATCCTTCATTATGATTATAGTATGATAAGCATTTCTTACACCATGAATAAACTTGTTGGCATTTGATCGAAGATTCTATTGAGGTTTTAGTAGAACAAACACGTACTGTACACTCACTGAACAGTATTGCAAACACTTATTCATGTGCAATAATTCCAAGACCGACTGGAATGCTGTTGTTGTTTTCATCAGAATCATCAACCCGAGCAAAACAAAATCTCCACAAATCAGTGAGGTTTCGATGGAAATGCATTTTGTTCAACTCCTTTAAATGCAGCATTCTAAGAATATCTGGAATGATGTGACTTCGTATTCAGTTGCACTTAAACACTTTGTGGTAATGAAATCACAAGTACATGATGCCAGCTTTCCTAATACTTCTTTCTCGTACTGCACATGCTGATAAACCACAAAGGTTCGGTGAGGTGATTGTATCGTGACTATTGTTGCTGTTTCAACACATTTCAGAAATTAGATGCCAGCATCGTTCCATTCATTTAAAAGAACATGTCTAAGGCTGCCCGTGTTTCCAGGAGAGGTTTGATTAAATCTAGATTTGGAGAGACGATAAGAGACAATATAATATATAATAACACATTTTGCAAAGTTCTGCAGATATTCTTATTAGGCTGTGGCCTCTATGACAGACAATTGCAAATAGTCTGTTAGACTCATTATCATATCATTACAATAAAGCAGGATTTGCTCAAATCTTCTCATCTACTTGAAATAGACAAGGCATCAGCCATCTGAATTATAACTAGAACACGTTGTATATCCATTAACTGGATGTCTACAATCAAAACACAATCCCAAGATTCAACTGATTTGAATAACATATATTTTAGTAAACTGAAAAGAGAAACTAAAGACAAACTCATTAACTGATTTAGAGGCTTATTGTTGAAAGATGGAAAGAGCTCTACATTATTCAATCATGGCTGATGTCCATGGAAAGGTCATCATCATTACAACTACAATTAATCTTCAGGGAGCAGCATTTTCCCTCTTTAACCACAAAGACTGCCGGCTGCGGCCAAAGAGTCTCGGATAAAATGTGAATTAAAATGTATATAAACACTGGTGACCTTTTGACAGAAGGATAAGGTCCATTTGTTCTGAACCAAAAGCAATGATCTAATGTTCGTATAGTTTGGAAAGATCTCTTCATATGGATCACTTAAATCCAGATGTGAGATGTCACATAGGCGAGCTAATTGTAATCAACCAAAGCAACTACTACTGTTTTCAAACATATATGTACGGTAACTGAATGCATTGCACCAACGCTCCCAGATTTGTCAAAGTTTATAAATCCCTGTTTTCCATTTGACCTGGAACTCTGCCCTGTGTTCAGATGGCCAGCGTTCCCTCAAAGCTTTGATGTGAATGCAGCGAACACTTCTAATGAAGAACTGTGAGAAAGTCCATGGACATTCCACAGCGGACATGTAACCACCAAGACGGGTGTGGGATTTTCACACCAACAGAATTAACTGCAAAAATGATAACTATGTAGTGTATAACTGATATAATCTCTGAACACTATGTCTGTGACCAGAATAAAACTATGATCTCTGATATGTATTGCTCAGGGGTAATATCCATGTAACAAAACAGTCATGTGCAATAGAGGTTTTCCTGTAAGTGTGACGACATACTTCCATACTTTAGCTTACTGTTTACCATCAATTGAAGACACAGGTCAATATGAAATAACAGTTTGGACACATGCACTAAAACGAACCCTTTATCAATGGAACAACTCCAAGATAAACAATACGCTTCAGCTGTTTCCACATTGGGATCGCATACCTTTCAGCAGTAATAATAGACTGTCCTTATTTTCGAATCATTTCTAAAACCACTGCCACGCTGCCATCCGACACTCAGTGATTGATACGCCATGTAATTCAGGCTGGACACCGTTCCAGCAGAAGTTTGTTTTTTCATAGCCTCATCTTTCAAAGAGTCTGTGTCCATTTAGTGTCCGCTGCCCTCACTGCCACACTGAGCATCATTAGAGAAGGAGCCTTCAGAACAGACAGCAGCTCCAGCTCAGTTTGATGGCTCGTACTTGAAAGGCCCCTGGAAAAGAACTAATAAAGGCTAAAGTTTTTGCAACAAAGTCTAAAGAATAAAGTCTAAAGTCAAGACGTACAACTACAGTAGGTGGCGGTGATAAAGTCTCTCTCTCTCCTTTGCTATCTTGCTATCTCTCCTTCTCTCTCTCTCTTTATTTATTTAATATATTTATATTTATTGAATTTTTTTGACGGTGTGGTGTAGAGCTCGTGCTTTGAAGACATACAACTACAGTAGGTGGCGCTAATGTAACACTTGGATGCCAAGTGCCATCAAACACCAAAGAAGAAGAATCGAAGTGGAAAAGTTTGATTGAGCTGCTCATAACATCAGAGGCGTGTGATGTCACAAGTCTCTTGCAAGAGTTTAATCATAAATTCACCTAGTTTGCAATAAAATGATTGAAAATTATGGAAAATACCCTTAATTTACTAGTGCGCTGTCTTGTGTTGCTGTTTTAAGTGCGTAAAAGTACAACAGTAAAGACCTTAAGTTCATCTGCTATTCATCGGCTGCAGGCTTAATTCACAAAACTGTCTACGTTTGCCCTGCGCCACTCCAGTGACCTCACAAAGGAACCTCTTCAATACATGCCATCCCACTGATGAGACATGGACCTGTCCTCACCACCTTGTCTTAAACATCACAACATTGCTTAAATCCAACCTGTCAAATACCTTTTTTCATGTATTGTATAGCTCGTCCTTCTGAGTTTGCGTCTGACAGATTTGTGTCTTCTTCCTTAGAATCCTCATTAGACGCTCTGGACAACACAGCAGCTCTTGGTGAAACTATGTCTTGGCTTTGGGTGAATTTGGCTAATTGTGTAGCAGCATCCTGAGCTTGTGTCTTCTCCTTCTTCAACATCTTAATTAGGATACCTGTTTGCAGTACATTAAGAAGAATTGACTGGTAGATTAACGGATAAGTAAATACATGCATTTTGGTCATGAAGATTACTGTACGGATGGTAGCGGATGAAAAATATGTTTAACGGTTGAAAGCAAGTGCCTAAATTGTGATAAAGAGAGTACATAAGGTTAAAACTGCCTGTCAGCTTGTTCATGTGCAATGTTTCCATATGTCTTTTTACTATAATCACTTCCTTAGCACTTTGACTACTGCGCTTTACTTCCAACTTCTGCTTTTAATTAGAGGGCTCCAGCTAAATGCCTTTATACATAATTTTCTCATAATGCATACAGCAGACAACTTCAGACTCCAAGAAATGTCAATGTCAGCATTGTTACTATTACAGCAACTACTACATTTGGCCATGATAAGCTATTATCTTTTCAAAGAATGTATTTTGTAGGGGGAAAAAATACTCAAAATGAACAATTCCATTATACAACTTTATATGTCTTTGGCTCTGACCTTGTCTGGTTTTCAGCGAGATGAAGTGTGCTTCATGGCGTGATCACATCACAACCCATAATTTCGACTCAATACATTACTCAACTGCTCAAGCACGTTTCTATCATTACATTAGCAGACATGGACTTTGGCTCAGGCGAAACCCAAATCGCAGAGATCAGCAAATAATTTGGGATGTTCAAAGTTTGAAAAAAAAAGAAAAGAAATCTGGCTGTCATTGTTCTGGATTTGAAATGGACATAATTTCAAGGAAGGAGCTGGATAAATTTGTTTATATTTCTGTCAGGCTGAACAATAACATGAGGAAAGTGAAACTCCAATTATAGTTTCCATTGGAGACAGCCACGCACTCGTCTCAAAATGTGCCAGGTCTAAACTTGACAATTTAAATGTTTTTGGAAGGAGTGGGGCTTAGATACTACTGAACGTCATCGTTTTATTCAGCTCATTACGAGGAGCTGCTTCTGTTCTCAAGTTCTTTCCATTACCAAAGTCTTCTGATAATGTGAACTTTGACATTTTGACATCTTTAAGTCACTTGTGGAAGTCGTGGAAGTCTGCTGCTGCTTCAATGGGAAAAGATGAACTTGTTGGATGATAGCAACTAAATAAAATTAGCAGTCTGTCAAATTGTCTGATGGCTGTGTTGGTGTTTCCCTACAATAGATAAATTACAGAATAGGGCAATGTTAATGACCTCTGTACTGGAACTGACATGTGCGTCTGCAATGTTAGAGTTATTATGAGTTATTACAAGTACAAACTGTTAATACAGCCAAAAAATACAGTTCAGTCTCACCGGGCATGATTCTACAACATTTTCATACAACCGTCAAATTTAACATAATCAATGTAGTCAGTAAAATCTGTATAAAACTGGCTGAATTTTGCCCCTTAAACATGCAACTGCAATTGTGGAAATTATGGCTGCATTATGGTAAAAACCACTGTCATAATGAGTAGGAAAGTTTACGAGATAATTTCACGCAACTTTCCCCAAAATGCTACAGTTGAAATCTATGGATGATAATGATATAATATTTATTTTGGGTAGCTGAGGCTTTTGTGGTTAAATAATCAAGCAGACATCTCAATTTCCTGACAAATGTGGTGTGATCTACTGACAAGCCACAGTAAAGAGCGGCTGAGGAAATAATACTACTTTAAAGTCATTAGAAATATCATATTCAAACACAAATGCCATAATTATGAATAATAGCAGTAATGATAAACTGCAATGTATCTGAAAACATATGGGATATTAAGACTGCGTGTTTCTAAATTATTTTTATTTTTTTTTAACTCAAATTTGATATTTGCCCTGAAATAAATCAAACGTTGCTGAGCTTATGAGTCCATAAAGAAGCTTGTTTAGCACTTTTGTTTTACATTGGCATAAAATAACCAATATCTTATGAAACATGAAGCCAATTCAGGAAAATTTAGACAAAGTTTTGAGAAGAAGTGAAAGTTAATCATTTATCCCTTTCAAAGCTCTTCCTGCTTCTGTTTAGCGTGCGGCTGGATTAAAGGATACTGATCTCGTTGTCGCGTTGTGTCAGCATCTCTTTTAACTTTGTAACTTCTGTCGCACACTGCTGACTCTCCTGAACGTCGCCCCTCCTCAGTGTTGCTTCTGGTACGACTTTCCCATCAGTCAGTGCGGCTCCTCTGCTTGTTTTTTCCAAGAACATCATCTAGACAAAAAAAACAAATGTATTGAACTAAAAACCACTGCTGTCCACTCAAAAATACAACCAGTAATATCTAAGGTCTTGAATGAAGTTGTTTCAGCTAAACAGAGTAATACATCCCTCTGCTTCCGAAGAGTGCACACGCTTTTTTGCTCGCTCCGCTTGCTATCGCTGCTTTCCTTATTTATTTTGCTTTTTAATCAGTTTTTGTCTTCCAAACATTTTTGCTTTAGACTTTTTCAAGTAAACCAAGGATTTTAAGAAAATTTTTCCAGTTTTAACGACATATCTGACGCCAGCGACATGTCCGGGAGAAGAAGGGAGAAAGACTGTGAACGCTGTCGGAAATATAAAAAAACAAGAAATTAATGAGCTGAAAACACGGATATTTGTTTTGGAATCTGAAAAAGTTCTTCACGATACCATTCCTGTGTCAACCGACGGTAAGAAGAGCACACTTTTTACAAGAAAAACTGCTACTTTCAACCTAAACCGCAGTGACTCTGTGTCGTTTCCAAAACTGTCTAAAAACCAGAAAGACCAGGCTGTTTCTTGGAACAAACTTGGAGCAAAGCCTAAACGATACAAAGATAACGTGAAGTCGCCTAAAATACAACTCACCAACAGATTTTTACCACTTTCAGAGATGGAATTAAATGAAAAAAGGAAAGATGACGTGGCCAAAATACAGCAAGGAGGAACTGTGCCAGGAGCCAAGGTCACGCAGATTGTTTTAGTTGGGGACGGCGCGATAAGTCACGTGACGCATGAAAAGATAAACACACATTCTTTTCCAAGCGCCACTGTTTCTGAGATAACGTCACTCCTTCCAAATATTATGGCTAAGCATGGAGGAGCTAAACAGCTGATTGTGCACGTGGGTGCAGTGGACATGCAGCGGGAACAGACTGAAGTTTTGAAAAAAGACTTCTTGAAGTTATTCGACGTGCTTGATAAAATGGAAATCAAAACATTCATAAGTGGACCTCTTCCAAACATCGACAGGAGGATAAACAAGTTTAGCCGGTCACATTAAAAATCAAACCAACCCGGGGCCCTATGTAAAAAGAGCCCCCCCTAGTGCTATTTCTGTAGTCACATCATCACAGAGATGGAAAAACAAAATGCGAGTCAGGCCCAATCTGAGAAATGTGATTCATATTCCCTGTGAAAAGATAAAGCCCAGTCTCACTGAAACTAGTCTGAAACTTGCTGTGCTAAATGTCAGATCCTTATGTAACAAATCTCTCTTAATTAATAATTTTATTTCTTCTTATAATCTTGATTTTATGTTTTTAACTGAAACATGGCTTGACAAAAACACAGGAAATGTAGTTCTGATAGAATCTGCTCCACCCAACTTTAAGTTTGAATCTGAAACACGAGAAAACAAAAAAGGGGGTGGAGTCTGTGCTGTCTTTAGAAATGAAATAATTACCCGCAGGTTGTCTTTTGGGGTGTTTTCATCATTTGAGTATGTATCCTTTAAAATGGAGCTCAAACGGTCTCCATCCATTCTCTTCATTGTTTTATACAAGCCTCCCCAGCACTGCCAAAGTTTTATTGATGATTTTACTGAGATGCTTTCAGTCGTATGCACAGACTTTGATGGTTTGGTCATTACAGGTGGTTTCAATGTGCATGTTGATAATATTTGTGACAGAAACGCTAAAGAGCTTGATGCTGTCCTTGAAACCTTCAGTCTTACTCAGCATGTGAGAGGCCCCACCCACAGCAAAGGACACACTCTAGATCTCATAATTACAAAGGGGGTAAATATTTCAAATGTCAATGTGATGGATGTTGCTCTGTCTGATCATTTCTGTGTCTTCTTTGACCTGTCTGTTTCTCCCAAACCACCGGTTGGTCCTGCAGTTGTTCAGAGGAGACACATAAGTGATGGCACAGGTGCACTGTTTATGGAAATGATACACTTTGAAAATGTCTCATGTTCTAATGTAAATGATTTGTTGAACTCTGTTACATCTAGTGTTTTGAATGTTCTGGACACCATCGCCCCTATGAAGGCTAAAATGGTTAAAAATAAGCAGAAGGCGCCGTGGAGAAATGATGATTCGGTCAGGGCACAGAAAAGGGAGTGCCGCAGGGCCGAACGGAAATGGCGCAAGTCAAAGCTCCAGGTTCAAAAAGAGATTTACAAAGAGAAGCTGAACATGTACAACCTAATCTTATGTAGAACTAGGGAAAGATATTTTTCTGAAATAATTGGAAGCTGCAGTAACAACTCGCGTGTCCTGTTTGCCACAGTAAACAGATTAACAAACCCTCCAGCTCAGCTGCCGTTAGAACTCATTTCCACATCCAAGTGTAATGAGTTTGCATTATTCTTTAATGACAAAGTTCAGGGCATTAAAAATGCTATAAATCCCACAATGCAAAAAATTACATTAAAACCACCAAGACACTTAGAGCTAACTCACTTTGCACCAGTAACTGACAAAACTGTCCATGAGATCATCACCAGTCTGAGTTCATCTACATGCTGCCTTGATGTGTTACCCACCAAATTTCTAAAGTCTGTGCTGAACAGTTTGTTAGCACCATTCACTCACATAGTTAACATGTCGCTTCAATCTGGAACATTCCCAATGTCTTTGAAAACTGCGGTCATAAAGCCTCTCCTAAAGAAGAGCAGTCTTGATGCCGCAGTACTGAGTAATTACCGGCCCATCTCTAATCTGCCATTTTGGGGCAAAGTCCTTGAAAAGGTTGTTTACCAACAGCTCACAGATTTCCTCTTAATAAACAACTCATTTGATGTTTTTCAGTCAGGTTTTAGACCTCATCACAGCACTGAGACTGCTCTTGTCAAGGTGACAAATGACATCCGCCTGAACACTGACACGGGCAAAGCCTCAGTCTTAATTCTGTTAGATCTGAGTGCTGCTTTTGACACTGTCGATCATGGGATCCTCTTACAGAGACTAGAGGACTGGGTGGGCATCACTGGCACTGCCCTAAACTGGTTAAGGTCCTATCATGAGGACAGGAAGTACTTTGTTGAAATTGGTAGCTGTGTCTCAGACCACATGACCCTGACCTGTGGAGTGCCCCAAGGGTCAGTCCTGGGTCCCCTTCTGTTCAACCTCTACATGCTGCCGTTAGGTCAGTTGATACGCAGTGAAAATGTATCCTATCACAATTATGCAGACGACACTCAGATCTATGTTTCACTATCGGCAGGTGACTATGGACCAGTAGATTCACTCTGCCACTGCATCCAACAGATCAGTTTGTGGATGCAAAACAACTTTCTCCAGCTGAACTCAGACAAGACTGAAATAATCGTTTTTGGCCCACAGAAACAAAGAGAAAGTGTTAGCGGTCACCTCCAGAGTCTCGCTCTAAAACCTACAAACCAAATTAGAAATCTGGGGGTAATAATGGACTCAGACTTGAACTTTAATAGCCACGTCAAATCAATAACATCAGCAGCTTTTTACCATCTAAAAAACATTGCCAAAATCAAAAATATAGTGTCAAAACCAGATTTAGAGAGACTTATCCACGCGTTTGTCTCCAGTAGATTAGACTACTGTAACGGCCTGCTCACTGGTCTCTCCAAACGAGTTGTAAAACAGCTGCAGTACATCCAGAACGCTGCTGCTCGGGTCCTGACTAGAACCAGGAAGTACGATCACATTAGTCCTGTTCTCAGGTCTCTGCACTGGCTCCCTGTGGCTCAGAGAAGAGACTTTAAAGCAGCTCTGCTTGTGTACAAGTCTCTCCATGGCCTAGCACCAAAGTACATCTTGGATATGTTAGTGCCATATGACCCATCTCGGACTCTGAGGACCTCAGGGACCGGCCTCCTGCTGGTGCCCAGAGTCAGGACAAAACATGGGGAATCTGCATTTCAGTTTTATGCAGCTAAAATCTGGAACAGTCTTCCTGAAGATGTGAGACAGGCTTCTACTCTGACAATGTTCAAATCTAAGCTAAAAACAGTTTTGTTTACCTGCGCATATGACTGAAAGGATTTTTTCTTTGCACTCTTCTCTTTTGTTTGTGATTTTATTAGTTTAGAAAATCAGTTGGATTGATAATTTTTAATTTAGTTAATCTTATTGTATTTCTGTAATTTCTTTGTGATTTGAATGCATTTTTCCTGCTGTGTGAAGCACTTTGAATTGCCTTGTGTATGAAATGTGCTCTACAAATAAACTTGCCTTGCCTTGCCTTACATAAGGAATACAGTTTGCAAACAGTAGAATGAAGGACCAAAATATAAAACAGACGTGGATTCCTGCAGAGCCAGTGAAGTGTGACTGGGTTGATGCTGAAGGGAATGTAAACTGAACAGGAGATAGAGCTGGCAGGTCTTAACAAACTCAAGAAAGGATAAACAAAGGGATTTGAAACATCCTTCTGTTGGCTGCTCCACTTCTGACCAAATAATAGCTCAACAATGGCATACGATATTGTATTCCTTATAAACATTTAGTAGAAGGGGGATTGTTTGCAGCTGCATGTTTTATTTCATTGTATTGTTATACCATATTACGATATTTTAGAAGTAAATACGGTACCAAACACACAGATGGCTTAGGCTAATTCTTTGTTCCAAAAAAAAAGTCCGGGGACAATATATAACTTTACATTATGTATATTTTTAAATTAGAATCAGAATCAGAAGCGGTTTATTGCCATTGTCAATGAACAGAATTCACAAACAATTCAATGATTTCTCTAAGTGATGTACCGTATGTATTACAATATAATCTTGTGTTAATATCCCTGTGTGTGAGTTCTGAAGCTGACATGCAAACTTGACAACAACAGCAAGTCAACATTACACTTTGTCCCTAATTAAATGGCAAATAACTCAAACATTTCTATGTCTAGACAATCTGGCTGTGGGAAAATCACCAGTGCTGGATACAAGTGGGAATAATTAAAACTCAATGTATGCCATTATGTTACATTTATGGTAGACTTGGGGATAGAGTTATGATAATTGGCTTTTTACACATATGTACGAGTGAACAATGTGTGACCATAGAAAAGCAAAAAATAGATATAATAATAATATTGTCTTTAACAGTATCTTTAAAAAAAATACTTGTTATTTTATACATTTTAATTCATGTCAATATAAATTAATTTGAATGAAATAAATCTGACAATGAGGTAAGAAGGGTTTTTTTTCGTGAGTGAATATTTAAAACAGAATACATACATACTTAAGACCTAGGAATAAGTCTAAACCGGTCTACCACTACATATACATTTCCACTTGATGGTCAGTTGGTGGAGCTGAGAAGTGACATGGTCAGCTGGAGATCATAACCTGACATACTAAGTTTACCTTAAGATGAGAAAAGCAGTGTTGAATCTTTCTCATATCTGGCCCCAAATTTAGAGTCACCTCAGGATCAGGGTCGTCCAAAAAGGTCTTGAGTGATTCTTCTAACCTGCACACAGGCAAAATATTGATATTTCCTATTCAACACTCACAGACAAAGCGGTCAGTCTAAACTATATATGAGGTCAATTTTCCAAATATTGCTTTTTTATTCTCATGAAGCAGCTCGCAGTGAAACTCAAGAACCAAACCGAAAGATTCAAGTAAGCAGAACAATGAGCGCTCTTAATTTTCCGCTGCTATCATACTGTTGTGTAGTGTAGACCCTGCACAGTTTAGACAAAGAGGGACCTAAAACAAACAAACCAGTCTTCTTACCAGGTCTTGGGAGGCATTAGTGGTTTCAGAGATATTTGACAGTGGAGCGACTCTTTTCAACACCACAGACAATCTTTGAAGAGAATTCATAAATATTTTCAATAGCGAGCAAGTTAATTTTGCCCTCACATCTGTGATATTAAACATCAAATACATAATAAAATAGAATCATGTTTGGGTTTCTAAATTGTAAGTAACAAACTGTTTAACAATTTTGGCAATTCAAATAAAAACTTAATATAGTTTAAATGTTTTTGCAAAGATTTCGGGCTAATTATTCAGACTGTTAAGTTAACAAAAATGACAAATCATGTGGCTCTATAAATGAGGCTGAAAATAAGAGGGAACTGGCTACATAACGTCAGGACATCCAGTAAGTGTGGTTGCAAACGACACCATTCATGTTTTATTTGTCCGCAAACTGGGCAAACGGGGGGTGATCCCAGGGGGAATAATGAGATGCCAGCTGAGGTGGCCAATACGCAATAAATATATCAGCGGTGAAGAGAGGCCTTTGCCACGTTGTCTGGCCTGAAGTCTGGTGTTGATGAAATAGAACAACAGAAACACGACAGCCTGGAAAACTAATAGATCTGGTAAAGCCTCAGTGAAGGAGGTTAACACGTCCCACTGATGCATGGTCGAAAGTCATCCAAGCACATTCAGAAACCTTAAATAGTTATGATGCATGAAAAAAATTGGCTTAAGATTCTTGGTGTTGAGTGTTACAGTTACAAATTAGTGTCCCAAAAAAGGCTGTCAGCACGCTCTCGTAATAATGTTAGGACTTTCTCCAAACCAAAAAGGATAAATACTCCCTTTTTAATGTCCTGAGATGACTGGCTGAGGTCAAAGCAGTTTTTCTACAAATACAGTACAACCAGTTATAATGTGGCTGCTGCCCTGCTGGGAGCGTCTATAAAAGAATGTTATGTCTTGACAGTGTTTGCGTCCTTTGTGTTAAGACAATGGGATCGTTACATACTTATGAATCTCATCCCCTGTGAGCTGGTCCTCTCTCTGTATCCCTGTTATCATGGACAACTCCTCCTTCAGAGACTGGATCTCCTTCTTCAGCCGAGTTATCAGCTGCAAAAAAAAAAAACAATTTAGTTTAATCAGTGTAGTTCTTTAGTACAAAACACTGTTAGTGTGCTAGATGAAGATCAGTTTGAGCATAGAATATACAAAACTAAACTAAGATGCAGAGTCAAATAAAAACAGAATGCCGTCTTTTTAATACAAATGTACATAAACAGCATGTGATGTGGTTGTATAAGCTGAAGATTGCAGCATCAGCAGTATATTTGCTGATCAATGGATGTAGACAAAGTATTTCCAGACAAGGTTTCTCCAGTTTGAAAGAACCATACATAAAAGAAATTGCAGCAAAAAAAAAAAAAATGCATCTAGCATGTCTTCACTTCTCACTGTCAGCATGTATTTGGTTGTGACTTCAGCTAATACAATAAAGACTGTCAGTAAACACTGTCTGGATTTGGTTACTGTATGTATGAAAACAGCTCAATGCAGTTTCCTAAAAACTACAGTTAAAGGCAAACTGACTGGTTTAACGCAAACACAACACTGGGCTGCGATTGTCCGGCGATACTGGTGGCACACAGATGCCAGGGAGACAACTGTCTGCGTGAGCCAAGCCAGGGTCAAAGGTCAGACTTAGCGTTGCTCCACCACTTTTAGCAAACACATTGACGGAAATGTCAAAATGCCTATATTTTGCTGTCTTCTTGGTATTGTAACATCCAACTGAGCACTAGAAAAATATTACCACTGACACTTGCATATGTATTTTTGAATATCATAGTAGACATGCCTAAAAAGAGCCACTCCCAATGGCAAAGGCCATTGTTCTGATGTAACACTCCAGCTGCATGCAAGACTGACCGCTTCTTGTTGGTCAGCCCAATTGGTTAAAGACTATTTTTGAAGCCAAATCCCACACTGGCATCGCAGCGGCAAGCCATCATGAACAAAAAAGACCAAGCAAAGTGATGATTCATGCAATTCTTCAAAATATAACCCAGCTTAAGTCTAAAACGGTGAATAATGAATGCAATCACTTGAAGAAAAATGTGAGGCCTAATGTATTGCATTAGCATTAGCAATTTCCACAAAGCAATACATATAATCATATTATGCCACATTTTACATCTTATCAGAAGTTTAATGACCCATCTTCATAAGATGTATATGTATATGTATATGTACAAGGACGGTCAAGGTCAAGTATCCATCTACATTAGTCTTCTGCATTGTAACTTCATCCTGCCCATGGATTACAGGTGGAAACTAGCATTTTTCTATAACCTGGTTTCTGTCCCTGTTGAAATAAAAATATTCCATAAAATGGGCTTCCACAAGGCGGTGTACTTTCTCCCCTGCTTTCCTTATTGGGCTCATCTTGGATGGCAATGAGTCTGCCTACAGGAGGGAAGTGGACCAGCTGGTATCTACAGTGAGCTAACTGCATAACATCTTTAACTTATTTGTTAACACCATGATATCTTTCCCCCGTGTGCAAAAATCACACAGTTATCTTCAGGCATTACTATTAAGTAACCACAGTTTGCACCTAAAATGCCTAGAAATGAGGTTACCGGAATATGTCCTTTACAGACATGGTGGCATCATGGGGCCCCTTTATGATGGAAGGAGATACATGTGGTTTTTCCACTACACCCAACTATGATCTGTGGAGTAGTCCCCCAATTGAATGAGAACATATGCGCTGTGGGACAAGTGTGGTAAGACATTGGTGCCTGAGTTTTAGTCCTCACACTGTCGTAAAACACATTAAACTTCATGATTACTTTATATTAGGAAGTATATATTCTGAATGAAAGTTTAGATATTATATAAGCGACAGATATTATATACTGTATAAGCGACAGACATTTACTTAATGTACTAAAATATATCTTTGACAAATGACTTTGACACTAAATGTTCCAGCAATTACTTTCAAAAGTAATTTGCAACAAAAAAAGTGGCATTTTCTTAATCTGATAACTTTACGACGGGGTTGTCACTCACCCAGGCAGAGATTTGGAGAGATTAACCAGCAAACTAAATGCAGCATGTTTCATGTTTCAACACCAGAAGATTGCCCATGAAGTTCTTTGGACTTGCCTAAAACTATAAGAGAGCCGGACCCGAGAGCAGCCAGACACCATCACAATTACCGGGCTCGCCGCAGACTCTCTTAAAAATACCTCCGGAGAGTTTGGAAGTAGCCAGTCAAGCAGCAGTAGCAGTAATACAGTAGCAGTTGATCCCTTGGCAGATCTGGGTGGGAGGCCAGGAAGTGGATGAATCATGATAACACAGTATATGCCCCAATGTGATTCTGGGTTCTGACAGTTCTAACATACTGAAAATGTTCACTTCTACTTTCATTCATTACGTATAAACCGTTGTCCATGTATACGTGCAAATTGTGGTCATTGCATGTGCCTGGTAAAACAGTGTACACATCTGTCCGCAGCTGGAAGCATTTTCAAGAGGCTTTGGAGAGTTGGGATAAAACATGTCAGAGGATTGTAAACAGAGGAGTGAATGCAAACATGGCCAGTGCACAACCAAAACACAGCCACACACGCACATTCACGTGTCGACTCTGGAGAGCAGCGCATTTATGCATGGACACGGAGAGTGGAAAGACTCTTGCTGTCTGAAACCTGAAGACAACACTTCAAAAATGTGGTGAATTCAAATTAAGTTACATGTAGCGGTGTGGATCATCTGGGGGTTTGGAAGCTCTGAACAGGATCTGGCAGTGGAAGGGCATCTGTACACTGTCATGATTGTATGGTGTGTCTCAGTGGCCCACAAACAAGTGTGTTCTCACCAGAGCAGGATCCAGTTCTTCATTTAATACGGCTTCATTTTTTATGAGCGCAACACGTTGTGCAAATCGGCAAGTGGAGATGGACTCCTAATGAGAGAGGAATCAGTCATTTTTGATGATCATGTTTTTGTGAAGTATTATGGATTGCAAAATGTACATCAATGTTTCTCTTGTCCACTGCCATAGTGGCAATCATTGTGGTCATGCAGTTTCCCCCAAGACTGTCCCTCAGCACAGATGTCAACATTGAGTTCCTATAGGGAATATGTGATCGGTTCTTCTCTGATAAAGCTATGATAACCTGTAATAAGAAAAAGCAATAAAAAATATATGAAATGTGTTGTTTGTACATTACAATACAAGCTGGTACAGACCTGTTCTAAGTAGTGCAGGGACAGGTTGATATACTTGGCTTCAGTGAGAAGCTGTCCATTTAAGCCGGTCTTATTAACGCGATCTGATCCAGCCAGATCCACCAGGTGGAGCTTGGAGCGGCGCACAGTGGCTGAGCCTGGCTCTCGTCTGCACAGGTGCACGGTGAAAATACAGTGTGAGCGTGTAGAGGCCTGGTTCATGGGCGTCTAAACACGAAAACACAACAGTCGTTAAAGTGGATGATGGAAATACTAATGATATAAATGAGATCTTTTAATCCACTTGAACCTTGTACAGAGAAAAAGATCATCAGCAAACCTTTCATATTTAAAAAAACAAACATAGGCACTTTGATTTTCCTGCTCCTGTGAGTATGAAGCACAGAAGTGAGGTTGAAACCACATCGAGATTGATGGAAATGAGTCAGTCTGAACAAACAATCAGAATCAAGTTGGATGGGTTCTTCATTGTTCTTTGTTTAATTTTCTTGGGTTTCAGCTTCCTGTTAACTGCAACATTTTGAGAACTTTCCCCCATTCAACAAGATGTAATATTTGATTTCAAATTGTTAATCCTTTTGGCAACTGTCTTAATTTCTCATCATTCTGAAACCAATGGATGTAAGATGTCGGATGTCCAAAGGAGCAGAGGCAGTGGTGTAATGTCTGTGCACGTTCATGATCACAAAGGGTTGTTTTTACTGTACTTCAGGACTCTCTGGACTCACAGTCCTCTGGCTCTAAATTGACCGCATGTTGATCCTACATGCACCACATGCTGACCACACACAGTGCTCCGAGAGGACAATCACATCCCTCACAGTGGACGGATTACTGAATCAAGTTTTAAGCAGAACATTTCCATTTGGAAATATGTTATGAAGATTAATTGAGTCAATTGAGTTGAATATTGAATAGAAATACATTTTGAGGATGAAAGGTGTATTGTAGTGAATAAGAAGAGGCACATAGCTAGTATTAGTCCTTTTGAAAAGCCTTACCTCTGCAATAATCCGGTTTGTGTCCCCCAGAAAGAGCAGATTCAAGGCTTCTTCCTCATTGGCAGACTGGAGCATCGACAAGTTTTTTAGATGAACATTCTGCTCTGTATCTTCCTGGATTGAAACTTTTCTAAAAAACAACAACAACAAAGACATTGACATTAATTGACACGCTCATCAACAATCTTTGAGTCTTAGTTGACATGGGTAAAAATACAATCATTTTTGCACCTTGATAACAAATAAGGCCCAAAAACATTGATTGTCTGGTATTGCATAATGACATGAAAGGTTTGTTTTGAAACGACATGTCTGTAACAGCGGAGTAAAGTCAAAAACACTTACAGACATGAAGTTACTTGTAGAGATTTTCTGTTATCTAGGTCCAAAAGTTATGTTGTAATTGATTTAATTGGATTCTTGTCCCTATATGTAAATTAAACCTGGCAAAAGGACTACGCTTCAAGACTCAGCAAGTGAGCCCACGGCATGGTTGTGACACTGACGAAGGCTCCTGTCTATCCTCAGAAGACTGATTTGTGTCTATATAAACCTTGAAGTCATATTTTTTTTTAAAAAGGGGGAAACCACACAAAATCATTACGATTAGGTTTGAGTACTGACGGTAAGTCTTCTAATCGAGACATGTCTGGTCGAGATTTCAGGAGGTCATAACCAGAATCATTATAGATCTCCAAGTAAGAGACATGGGTTGTGTACACCATACTGCTTTCCTGCAAAGAATAGTAATACAAAGAACGTTAAAAGTACTGCTGTCAACAAGAAGACATTGTCAAAGCAGCGATATCACTGATCTGACCTGGCTGAAACATTCGTACAGATAAGACAGAGTACGGGGAATGACACCACGATCACCATATTGCTCTGCCCCTCCTGTTATGGTGAAGGTCTTTCCACTGCCCGTTTGGCCATAGGCAAAGATTGTGCCATTGTAACCAGCCAGAACACTGCAGACAGAAGACACTTTATGTTAGCTGTTAAACAACTTGACTATGTATGTACATATTATTATTATCATGCTAAGTAAATGCCAATGATCATAACAAGTAATGACTAGCAAAGTGCAAACCCTTCTTTCTCATTTCAGCACTAGCTCGTAGCCCACTATAATATCACCATCAGTTGAATTGGGTGCCAAGGCCGTCTGACATGTCCCAAAGCAGTCAATGTTCAGCAGTTTGACAGAATTGAACCTGACACCATGAACCCACAAGAAAACATCAGAGTGAGTGGAGCTGCTGTGGCGGCAGACATCTGCCGGTGAAAGAATGTCTCTGAGCAGGAGTGAAGGAACGGGCCCAAACCCGTTTGACCAGGCACCACTTGGTAAGTTTGGTTTGGCACTGTCACATGGGAACAGGCCTGGCCTTGAGTTTCGGTATCTACTTAAAAGAAATCGCAAATGAACGAAAACGGTGCTCCTTGTAAAACTTACTTTAGCCTATATTTTTTCTGCAAAGAGAGAAAGATATGAGGAATTGTTGTATTGTATTGTTATATGAACTGTAATATTGGGTTCAGTTATCCTTTATAGATTTTTTTTTTTAATGTAATTACCATTTATTTTGCAAGGTTTGGTATCCCAGTAATTCCTTCCCAACACAAATAGAAACATGGAAAAATAGCCCGAGAGAATAGAAAGCAGTGTTCAGCTGGATGGTTGGTGAGTGGGACTTGGTCATAGTGTGTTTTTAAATGCTAAATGAGTCAGACTGGCAAAGGGCAAATATTAGGACACAGAGTTCAGTGTTTAGTTTAATGTCAGTGCTAATGTTGTGGCCAGAGCCTAGCCACTGAGATCTGGGCGTACCCAGCCACTTTTCCTGGAGTTCAAATACAGTACTTTTCATAAGCACTTCCTAAAAATCATAACTTTTCTATTTTATTGCTAAGGTTTTTTTTTAATTTTTTTGTCAAAGATTGTGTTTTATTGCATGTTTAATTGACATGTGTAAACTGTAATTACAGAGAAGATACTGTATGTTGAAGAGCTTTGCCAGTTCAATATTATTACGCTGGCTTTTCCTTTCCTGGAGCTATTAATGTTGGTTTGTTTTTGAACTACTGAGTTGGGATTGAAATGACGGGTTTGGGTTACACCACAGCACAGACAAGGACTGGTGTGCAAGTAAACGCGTTCATGCTTCTGGCTAAACTTAGGAGGTGCCAAGTCTGACAGGCTACCAATGAAAACAACAACCTGACCGTTACTGCGAGCTGATATGATGGGCCGTGTGTAGATGTGTGTGATTTAAATGAACAATAGATTACCTCAACAAACTGGTGCAGCTTTGAATGTTTTTGTTTTTAATCACTACCTTCATTACTGCACCTCTTGTTACTTGGATAATGTCACCACTCGCTATAGTTAAAAAAATTTAGCACACCACCAACTGGGTTTAAGTAGCTTATAGTGTGCAATCCCAGTAATTGCTTTTCACAATCTGACCCAACAGCTTTGTAACAAGACTTATGGTCACAAGTATTTTGGAATTCTTATTTTGGGCACGTTTCCAAAGGAAATCAGGCTTAAGAACAACCTCAGAGTAAAACTTTATGGAATCTAGAGCATTGGGTGCATATTTGGCACAGTAGCATAGAGTACTGAAAATATGTACTCAAGTAAAAGTACAGTTACATGGCTAAACATGCACTCAATTACAAGTGGTAAAAGTATAAAGTAAGTGTGAAAATATACTACTTATAGTACTAGTTATTTTTTTTCTCAATTTCGTAGCATTTTAGATCCATTTTTTATACAAAACAAAAGTATTAAATAAATGTGTTTGATTTAAATGTAAAGCGTCATACCTCCTGTGGGACTGTGAGACAACTGCAGACTATTACGACTTTTACTGTACTTAGTAACTCTTATTATTTTAAATGTAGCTAATTATAATTACAATTATACTCATTTACAAGAGTATGTGTGTGTGTGTGTGTGTGTGTGTGTGTGTCCTCAGTGTACGTCTGGCAGAAGCTCACAGTTGTGTAAGAGGAGATGCTATAACGTTTGCAATGTGTTATGACAGAAAGTGCTGGTAAAATTCTAAAACCCACCAAAACTCATATTGTTTTGTATTAACCAACAGAGAAAGAAACAGAGAAAAACAACATCATAGGTCATACGTATGAGTGGCCCTGTCACAGACTGTAACAGGCTTAAAGTTAGAAATACATGGTTTATTTTCTTATAACTCATCGTGATTTGTTGAACTCATCAGACAGTTACATAAGAAATGTCATGTTTTTACCTGTCTGCAACTGGTTTGGCAATGTTTTCAAATATGTCTTCTTGCTTGGCAATTTGGTCAAAAATCTTCTGAAATCTTCACATAAATAGAAAAATGTAAATGAAACCAAGTTATTGATACATTGCAGAAAACAAAATACAATAAAGCAATAAAAAAGGGGTAAGACATATTTTTGTAGTAGAGTTTTTTTTTTTAAACTTGAGGATTGTCATCAGTAGAAGGGCATGGGAGAAACTGAGCGCGCTATTATAAGACTGCGGTTTTGAAGTGCTTTACCGTGTCCATTCTAGCCTCGCTCTTTGGGGCTTGGAAGCAATGCATGAGCACAACCCAGAGGGTATAAAAAGGCTGCAACCTTCACCACCAGCATTTAGCAGATGTTTCCAAAGCAAAATAAGAACTGGACTGGTACATGATATTTTGTGCAAGTCATACTTTTCAGACAGTACCTAAACTTGTAGCTCTCTTTCTTATTGTTAATGAAGCCTTGTGCCAAATCCCTCGGAACAACAAACTCCAAAGAAGCACCGAGCTGATCGTCATCGTCCACAGAGTACGCCTAAAGGAGACAAGAAAGTATCTCAAATCACTGTTTCATCGTTCAAAAGCTGATTAATATTTGAATAAGATATTGCGTGATGCTCGTCTTACAAAGGAAGATGCAGCAATCACTGAATGACTTTTCTATCATATATTTATCCAGACCAATAAAAGGATTAGAGGTAAATAAATGCAATCTTATCCTTGTACTGTATTCTCATGAGCCTAATAAAATGTAGAATTTATTAACCCATACCTAAATATAATATATCTGCAAATTAACTGTGGGTGATCCTCATCTGATGAGGGCACCGGTCAGACATGTCCAGAGCCATAGAAGAACCTAAACCCTTGTTCCTGGACAGCAGAATAAACTAATACTGCTCTGTGCTTCAACAAATGTTCAATTACGAGTCCATGATGTTTCAGGAGTAAAAGATAAGACGTCTGTTATTAGATTGTTCATCTCTGTTGCCCATCTTGGACTAATCCTCTTCAAGTCTGACAGGCAGAATCACAATGTAGCCTTAAGGACAGAGTTACAGCTGTTTTCTTCATTTTAGAGGATGTACTTTGCCCACTGCCCAGTACCACGTGCACGTAAGTCAACTGTAACTTATCTCAATTGTGAGCTAACGTGAAGTTAAAGTTAGCTGACGTCAACTGCTAAACTAAAGCTAAGTCATTTACAAAAGTTCTGCGATGGGCGCACTTACCGCAGACGTTTTCTGAGCAGGTTTAATGCGAGCAAATATCTCAATCGTATGTTTAACCATTGTACATGTATATAGCTGATGTTGTACTTATCAGAAGTCTTTTGTTGGTAGTTTGTTTACTTTAATGCGTTACGTTAGCTAACACTGCGCTCCTTTGTGGTAGTCCTCGTGCCGCGCGTCAGGTTTGTTGTAGCTGGTTGCTAGGTAACGGTGGAAGGTGATCAGGGGCAGCAGAGGCTTTTCTTTCATCTTTCTGCATTGGTTTGTATTTAATAGCAGCAAAACAAGTAACACAATATGGGCATGGCACGTTGGACTGTCGTAGAATTTAAGTTTAATTTCTTTCTTTGTATTATTAAAGTTAACACTATCAACACTAATACTTCACAGGACTGAATGGGAACCAGGACAATAACAGTTATGTTGCTATAGTTTATGCATTAAAACCATTAATTTATGCACAACTATTGGGGATGTGGAACCTGAACCAGTGGCCTCTTCTATCATTTCAGGAGGTACATACATCCCCCCTGTTCATTGAAAAGGGGGAACATATGGTACCAGGGAACATATGGTGCCAGGGAACATAGGTACGCACCCGATCAGACGTCTGCACATCTTCTCTTGTTATGTCTTGTCATAATTTTCTTTTCAGAACTTGTTTTCCTAGCCATAATAAGGACAAAAGGTCAAGTCAAAGTTCAGTGATTCATTGTGGACGTATTGACTCAGGTTGTTTCAGTTTAGGCACTCCCTGCACTTTGCCATTGGCACTTTGTCACAATCTGAATAACAATGGCTCTACAGTTTTCATTCATGGAAAACAGACTTATAGTAGTGCTCATAGTTGACATTAAGCCCATATAGATTTTGGTTTACGTCTAACACATCAAACATGTTTAACAAATGTTCCACTAAAATCCATAGCACTTGGACAGCTTCTCTTTCATTCTAACTAGAGCGCTAGCTCCAACATGCTGTGTTTTAAAAAGAGGCCATAACATGTTCAAATGGGATGGGATCGTTAATGCTATGTGCATTGGGCTAGACCAAGACAAATATACTTTTAACCACTTGAAGCTGTGGATGTAAGCAGTGAGCATGAATGGTCTGGTTTATTTACATAAATTAAACTTTCTCTCTTTAATAATGCATTAGTCTTATATAGCAGTATTACTCTTCTATGTACACTTCTTTTTACGCTTCTTTTGTTGCCGCAGCTTGGCATAGACTGAAGCAAGCAAGGTTTCCATTCCGCACTATCGGCTTCTACGACCACCACCAATCACCCACACACCACATTCATAAAAGGTAAGGGAGTGAAGTCTCTTGCCCAAAGACACAACAACAGTTTTACATTAAAGCCATGGTGGTATTCCCAGCGGTCTCCCATCCAAGTTAATTACCATCGCAGGTAATGTCCACAGCCACGCGTCTCATATTTGAAGAGCAGGTTGCTTTGGTCCAGTCTCCTGTTTCAGTTTATGTGTGTCATGCTGTTTCTGGTATTCCACCTGAACTTTGTTTGTCCCCTTCATAGACATGACAGTGTGCTAATCTAGTGGCACAAGGAATGGTGTGCGGTTTCTAAAGTAGTATATAGATTAAAATGTTTTCTCTTAGTGCATTCTGTGGCACCACAAAAATACCTTTGTGTGGTGCCATGTTTTCCGTTATGGTTGTAGTGAGCTTAGGCGTATTGTGAATATTACAGTGAAATAATGGATGTAGTGGAGTGCTTGGTTCAAATGTGCAGATAATTATATGGAGCATTTGTACGTGGTCTGTGGTAATATCTTGTGTCGTCTCCTGTAACATTTCTCCCGCCTTCCAAAGACATGGATGTGCTAGCTGAATAGGTGACTCTACATATGCAGTACATATAGAGATTGGGGTAGTCGTCATAGAATTGTCAGTTAATTGTGGTATACCTCCTGATAAGCACTATAAATGCCAATTCCCTCATGCATCTGCGTCCTATTTACGAAGCTAAGATGCTGAACGGAGGACCTGCTTGTCAAATGGAAACTAAGATTCATAGACTTCCAGGGGTCGGACATGCCATCCCACATTCCTGCTGGTATCTCTGTGGGACACATATTAAGCAATGGACGTAACCCCTGCAGCAGAGGATGGTTTTGTGTGTCTGACATGTGGCTGAAGGGCTGTGATTAGGTGCTAACAGAGATGCATGGCTGAACACAAGCCACGTCTCCGGCAGCAGTCAACTTCAAAGAGATGATATTATGGAGCTTTCATTTGCAAAACGCACCCTTTCACAGCCATATTGACAGTTGTGGGTCAGTCAACTAAGAAGGAGTTTGTGATCAAAATGTAACTTAACAAATACAGTATGTCAATGCTCATTTCAGTCGTTGGATTGATCTAGTTGTATGTTTTGTACATCTAATGCTCAATTAAAAGTGTAACATATTGAGTAAGAAAAGAGATTGGAGGGCTTATGATTTTAAAATGATTCATCAGGCGCCAAGTGTTATGTCAGTGAAACAAGTATCCATAGTGGAAGAGATGTGGTGAAAAGCACATGCAGTAAAGACTGCCCGCGGGCTGGCGCAGGCTTGTTACAGAGCTGTGAAATCTTTTTTTTTAATTTCCTGTTTTGGTCCGAGTGTTGTCTTTAGTTTGGCTCGCATAACTGCGGCTTCACTCCCAAGAATTCCACCGACTGTACTGCAGGAACTGCTTGAATGAACGCAACCTCAAATTAAAAACACTTTTACTTTAACCCGAGAAGTCTGTTTTTTTCTTTCAAGCGTCCCAATGCATAAAATCTCAACTACTAGAAAAGAAAACACTGTCAACGACTACTGGTGATGTTCACTTGAATTCATCTATTGATACAAGTGCAAAACTAACAATTTCTCATGATATTACCGCTATTACAACTCAAACAGGAAAAATACTACTATACATCAGAACTAAAGGTCAAAGTAGGTGAAGTATTTTGTTACTATTCCCAAAAAACAACTCCTCCCAAGCACGAAAGCTAAAGTGACAAGTCATTTTTGGTACCTGACAGTAATGTACAGCTTGTTATGAATAATTTCCCATAAGTGGTTTTTAACATGTCCTTTCTCTTTCATTTTTTCCAGGTCATTTTGAGATCAGGTGACAGCAAGGAGTATGCAATGTCACACAATGGGACTGTCACAATGGATGATGATTACACATGCGGACAAGTGCAAGTATGTGTGCGTGGATACAGACTCCCACACACACATTTCACGCTTCGTTTGTTCTGAAAGGAGTAAGTTACAGTAAAGACTTAGCGATGAACATTTCAAAACTTGCAGAACCTTGAAGGCACAACGACTTGTAGCCAAGGAGAAAACCTGTTTTTTCAGTCATGTTTGCCAGGATTCGGCAGAGTTGGCCTGGCAACTAATCAAGGTGTGCTCTCTCAGTCAGTGTTGGGTGTGGGAGAAGAGAGTTAGATGGAAAATGGAAAACAGTTATTATTTTGCTTCACGTTTGAATGTTCTGTCTGGAGATGGGTGTGCTCAAACGCCACCACTAGCTCGTGTCGGGCCAGGCACCAGCTCGTTTTGGATTTATTTTGTATTTTAACTAATGCTTCAAAAAGGGATGTTTTTATGTATTTGTTCATGCCAACACCGTGCTTGCACCACTGCACGGAAAACGGCAGCGACAATAACAAAACTCGACAAAGAAAACATTCGTCATTATTACTGGCATGATACAAAAGGAACAGGAAGAAGGAAATCTAATAAGTCCTTCTCCTTTCACCAATCATTGAAATTGTATAAAGTTGAATAGTAAATCTTTTCCCCTCCTGTCACATATAACATTTTAGTGCTACAATTTAATAATTATTCACGATTATTGAGACCACAACCAAACAACAGTGAAATCTTTCTTTTCTTTCATTCCCTTTTGAAAAACTACTATTCCTCATGTTAGTAAACATCTTATGAAGTTGAACTTTTTGAATGACAGAATAAAATTAAAATGTGACCAAAAACAACCATATTTTTGCTATGGGTTCAATTAAAATGACTTAATTTTTCTTCTAAAATTGGATTATTACTGTAAACTGAATAATCCTGATTATTGATTAACTGAATAGTCTTGACATCCCTGTGCCAAACATAACATTTTATAATTATTCATAATATCCAATAAACTGCTTCTGTCACTACCAACATTAACACTTGTCTGTCTTATAACTCTTAGTAGTTCTTCTATCATAGCTTAACTAATTTTAGCACTACTTTATTCCTACTTTACTCACAAGTCTAGACATTTACTTGAGAAAAATTATAACTGATATTTGTGGACTTTTCCCGCATTCACAATATATACTATCTTGGTTTGAATTGTTAATTGCTATATTTTCATCCCTCTCAAACCCTCCACCATTGCTTGCTGGCCTGGGCCCTGCAGGAGCCAGTTTGGATAGTTTATTGACTGCAGTGGAATAACACTGCTTGCCGCTGCTTGTTCTCAGTAGACAGTTTGTGTTCTAATGTGGGAGTATTTTCCTTCTGTTGCTCTCTCATATGCATGCGTGGGTATTTACTGTAAATATGAAGATGATTTGTGTGTGCCCACAGAGCTGTAAACACAGTGCCCTCCTAATCAGACCCATACTGAAACATGTTGGTGTTCCTCTGGGTTAGCTCAGTCCTTATTACAGACTATGGGAGAAGATGATGCTATAGTTAAACCCGAGATGGCTTATTTGTTGGCAGATGTCAGGATGTGTATGTTGTTCCACTCCTGTCTGGCCACAGGGGCTTAGTGGGAGATTGCAACGATCTAATCAAAAAGACTTCGCAACGCATGCAACGATGGCCACGTTTTCTTATTGCCAAAGCATACAACAAATGGCTCAAACTGAAATATATAAATAAAATCATGTAAGTGACCATCCGTGTGCTGACGTAGTTGTTAGTTGTAAGTTTATGTAGCCACTGGTGTCTTGACTACTACACTTCATTGTGACAGTCTCATTGTGTGATATTGCATACTCCTTGCTGTCACCTGATCTCAAAATTACCTGGAAAAGATGACAGAGAAAGTTAAAAAACACTTATGGGAAATTATTCAAGCTGTACATTACTGTCAGGTACCAAAAATGACATGTCACTTTAGCTTTCGTGATCCATATTTAAAATCAATGTAATGCACACTTACAGTACATAAAATGTTCACGGGAAAGGTTAACAGTAAGCCGATTGCCGTGTGTGCAAAACGTTTTAGTTTTGAATTAAATTATGCTTGGAAAGTGGTGTTATTCTGGTCAAATAAGTGTTTTGGTTACTGTGGTAAAAGAGGCCGACCAAGCTGCGACTTACAGTACAGTATATGTTTGCATGTTCCCTGCTATTTTTGCTCTGTCGGACATGGAAAACAGTGTATGAACTGAAGACGTAAGGATTTTGCACCTCACAAGAACATCATTTATTATTTATGAATCTAAAGGGAAATATGAAAAATACATTTCAGGCATCACTGTTTTTAATATATATTTTTTGAGGTATATACTATTTTGTGGTATTTTTTATACATCTTAATACATGGTTAGGTCACCTACTGCAACTGTATAAGCAACTTGGTGTTGCAAGTGCCCTTATAATGGCACCATGTGACATAACTAGTTACAACCTAATTAAGATGTCTTCTCCTCCGCATATAACCATTTGCCTGTCGAAGGCCCTGGGCCGAAACGTTGCAATGTAAATAAAGTCACTGGTGCTGCAAGGAAGAGAGAGTTCTTCTTTATTAAGTTTGACAAAGCTGTGTGCTCTCCATCTCGTCCACCTGTTCCTATTTTTTTACACTTTATGAAAAAACATGATTCACAATTGATGATTCTCATCATGTAGTAGTGGTGTTCCATACTGTGAATGTGCAACACTCACTTTACATCATATTTGTAAAGAATTATTTGCTTGTATTTAATGTTTGATTAGAGATTATGTCAAGAACATGCAAACTTCACATAAAAACACTTCTTGCTGTAGCTGTAGACTTCTTGACTGTAATTTACTCACATTAAGACTTATCACAATAACACATTTTGAAGGGCGATATATATTGCTACATAAATATCCCAATGAAATTTAAACCACTTGATGTCAATAACAAAATAACCACAGTAAAACCACATTTTGTACTGTTTGGTATCATTAACGAGTCATGGATGTAAATGATTTGACTCACTACAGTTCAAATGTTAATGAAATACAAAAAAATAAAAAAAAACACTTCCCCACTAGTACAAACAAAATGTACCGGTACATGCAATAAATATCGGTCGCCAAGCTGTCATTTCCTGAACGATCGGTCCATATAGTAATTATTGTGACTTATGTAGAATATAAATACACTTTCTGTCTTATTTCAGTTATACCGGTAATCAGAAGCAGCTCAACCCAAAGTGCTGAATGTCTGTCCCGTCAGCAGTAGAAGGGCTGTGGCTATTTAAGTCTTGGGTTTTAGCTGCTCCACTGCCTCTCTCTGTGTGCGCTTTTTCTGGTCAGGAGCTCAGTCGAAGGGAATTCTTTCAGGGCTTTGGTTATGTGTTATTCTCTGAGGCATATCAAACTTCGGGCCTGCATTCCTCAAATACTGTATATGAATCTGCAGTTCACAAAGCCTCGTAATATTGTGTGGTGGATTTAAGGATGAACAAGGAGTCATGGCTGTAAGGGCGACTGTATTTCGGACAGTGAAGGTAGATGGAGAAGTGCAGGTTTTATCTTTTATTATTAATATGTGGCTACGGGTAACACATTTATCAAGACAATGGCTGTTTTTATTTGACTTCAGCTGGAATGTCAAGATTATTAGGTTAGGTGTCAATCAAATTATGCCGTTCAATATAAACGTAAGAACTAACAAAAATAATAATCGTGACAATTGAGTATTTTTTAATCACTCTCTATATTATATCTATTTATTTTGTTTTTCAGAGTTAGTAACATTTTACAAGAATAGCAAAGTTTTAAAGAACGGAAATTTAATTAAAATGTCTCTGTTATTTCAAATTTGTACTGTACAATCCACAAATCAGTAATTATTAATTTGAATAGAATTGCACACAGTTTAGTTTATTATCAGTTGAAGCATGAAAACAAGCAAGGAGTAGCAATATATTTTTAAATTCAAATTTTCATTGTCATTATACATTATTATACATGATACATTTACATGGCATTTAGTGTTGTTTGTACATAGATTGATTCTTTCACAGTGTTGAAAATCTAGCATTGTTATAATTCAGACCAACATAATCTAATTTAATTGAGAAAAAGTCCTCAAAATGTGACAAATAAACAGGAAGATGAAACCCATGAAAAGGTATTTTTTTTGCTGAGGGCTTTTGAAGTTGCGGCTTTGTTCTTTGCAAAAAATCTGACATAAAAGCAGACAAATATAATTCAGCTAACTCTTGTTGATAGCATCAAACATGCATTTGATTCCTCATTGTTGTTTAGAATTGCCCTTGGCCTGGACTCTGTTGCCATGGATTATCTTCAGTTATGTTTCCTCCTGTCAGTAAATATCACATCGTCACATAACTCTCCTGATCTAATAAATTCTCATCAAAGCACTTCCCAAGCACTTTGGCTGGTGCGTAAATCCAATGCATTTCCCTGGAAAATCAACAGCATTCCATGTCCTTTTATAGCAAACTTCATGCTGAACATTTTTAAGCACAGGGAATTTTTAGACTGCTCTTGCATAATTCATATTATTTCAGGGGAGTTCGGGGTCAGTTTGGGTTCCGAGACATCTGTATAAATATTGCAGTATCATATTGTTTGTATCTGAATATAACTACTGATATTGTGTCTTTTTTCATAGACACAATGGTTGAATGAACAAGTCTTTTTTGATTGTTAACAGGCTCTAAATCCAAAGCCACCGACAATAAAAACTGATAGTTAAATTAAACATTTCTCATATTGAATAAACATGTTGAGATGTCTGCGCCTCCCTGCTAGGAGATTGTACTATTCTAAATGAAAAGAATGGACAAATACCAGTAAAACAATGCACCAAAAATAAATCATTCATTATTCTAATTTGAGTAACTGTATTTCGGTACAGTCACTTTTTCATTCTTTCATTCACACACTATAAATATGATGCAGCTTAAAGTAAAAATATTGGAATACTTTGCAAAATACTTTTTTAATGTAGGTATTTAGGTATGTAGATACATTTTCAAATATTCTTTCCATCCAGGTTTATATTTTACATAAATGTCCATCTTTAAATCATAATTAACTAACCCAAAAAAGCCCTGCTGACATATTAAACATGTCACATAATACTTTTCCCGTACATTGACAACTTTGTACAAGTACTGTTTCCAAAATACTACCAAGTGACACTTTGTACTGGTTCAGTGTTATGTAAGATGTACCAGAATGTGGCTTTATAATGACCAGAATCTGACACACGCTTTCCCTTTAGGTCTGCAGATTCCTGCCGATATGGACAGTTCGAGCACCCAAATTCCTCTGGTCCACTGTGCAATTGAGTTACAATGAAATACCTTTCTGCCTTTGAAGTGAGGCTATTCACTCCGGTGTGTTGGGCCTGGCTACTGTTTTTACATGACATTCCTCACACAATGAAGTGGATTATGTCACTGTTCGCCTCGGCCAACCTCATGAGGTGTCACGCCAGAGGAGGCGAGTACAGGAGCAAGTGCAGGCACACAAACAAATCTGAAACAACCAAAAACAAATAAAAAACAATAGTTGTATTTTGGTGTCGTCACGATCCTTAAATTCTAAACTCAATTTCAATAGTAAGGAAGGAGTAGCTTTATTCACGATTCCGATACCACAATGATAACAAAAAAGGAAAATTGACCGAAAAACAAAAAAACAAAAACAGAATAATAACTTTTTTATGTACCGGTAACTGTGGTTTTACACTACTATTTCAGGAAAGGTCTAATTTTGTCCAGTTTATGTGATCTGTTTTTATTTATTTTTCAATATCTGAGTTTTGAATCATTTGACAACCCTTCAATGTTACATATCTGGGCAAGTCCATTGAAAATAACTTATATATTGATTATTATGGTGTCAGACACATTGACAATAGCAATCAATATATTCTGTGTTTTGCCCAAAAAGTGAAGCTTTATCCTCTACCAACTGTGTTCTTAATAATAGAAAGTGAAACAAACAGAGAAGAAAGCCGCTCACAAAGGGGAATATTCAAAGAGTCTGTGATGGCATCCAGGAAATGAAAAGTGGCACACGACTGGAGGCGAAAATAGAACTGTTATTGATTCTCACATTTTGCACTGCAGTCATCACTGTGCTGTTGTCTGACAACAGGCCAGAGACAAACAAAGGATATCCAATATGAATGCATGGCTTTGCGTCACTGCAGCTATATATATCTATATATATCTAGAGAGGTTTTAGAGGAGGTTCCAGCTGTCACAGAGAAGTGGTCTGTGGATGTGAGGAAAGGTGAGCGCAGCAGAGCATGCAGTTCTCTGGACAATAGAGAGGCTTTTACATGAGAGCACAGCCAGGTCAGCTGTTCCCAAAGTCAAGAGACTCTGGGTCTATATTGTTGGGTTTCAGATGACATCATAACATTCTATAGGCCAATAATATTTAATACAGATAGAGGGCAGCTAGAACTAATATTGTTAAAATGTAAATATATGTGTCTATTTGTATTTATTTATGTTTTGTTTTAACCTTTTTTTTCATTTTGGTTTCGGCCCCTTTTATTCTTAAAATGGTGGCCAAATATTTGGAGGTAGAACTTGTTTTAGACAAATTGGCATGAGACTTTGTTTTACATTGGTGACATTTTAATGGTCTGCATACTCACTCACTAATCAACCATTAATATAGTATTTATGGTTTGATTATTTTATTTAAAAAAAAAAAACACTTGTAGACAAGGTTTTATGGTTGCAATGGAAATATGATTTTGCCTCAGGTTTGTCATTAGGAATGCATGAAGTAATTTCCCTCTCCCTGACTCCCTGTTCACTTTCCATCATCACTCAATAATAGACTCACTTAGAGGGGCAATTTCCACCTCACACCGAGACAATTTTGGTCATTTATTCAGCCAGACTGCTGTAGAAGCAATTTGAGGTGAACATTGCCGGTCAAGGGCACACATTGTATTCAGGAGGAAGCAACTGTGTCTGTGGACTTGCTATTGAAGATAACTGATAAGGACCGCTTTATTTATAATCACAATTATTCAATGGGTCAAAAAATGGTCTTTCAACTTTTTCTTATTTTTAATGAACAATTAGGTGTAAACTCTGTAACCAATTTACCTGTGCTCCTTCCTTGGACTTGGGTTTGGGGTTTGATCTGGAGCTTCCCAGTGGTGGAGGGGTTAAGGCAGCAGCACACATGCCAGACTCCAAGTGCAGCTGACTATTTACTGCATGTCCCTCCTTCTCTCTCATCCCCCATTTCACTCTCATCTGCCCAATAAACCCTTCAGGCAAAAAAATCCTGAATAAAAAAATAAAAAAAGGACTTGTTTGATCTGTACTGACCAATGCACACCAGCAACACTCCAAAAGATCCATAAGGAACCTTCAACCCATTAATTTGCCTTGCCATCACAATTTAGTATTTATACCAAATAAACATCACCCACTACTAAATGCTGCAATCTAGAATGAATAATATGTTGCCAATTTCACCTGGTCATCACGGGGCCTTTCTGTGTGTGGAGTTTGCATGTTCTCCTCATGTCTGCCTTGGATTCCTGGATTCCCACCACTGAAAATGTGGTTAAATAATGATCAAAATCAAACACATGAGTCCTATGGCATCATGTTCATATACTATAGATAGTGTTTGAGGAAGAAGAAGCAACTTTTTGTGTTTTTTATTTAAAATGTGATGGTTAATGTTGACCTCAAATTGACTGGGGCAGTATTGCTTTTCATACATGAACAAATTCAAATTGAGGTAAAAAGTACACCCTGGACATGATAAGAAAACGATCTGTACTATCAGCCCCCCATGCACCCACCAGATGCACCCACCAGATGCACCCACCAGATGCACCCACCAGATGCACCCACCAGATTCATTCTAGGCAAAGTGAATGAAGTTTCTTGAGTAACAATAACAACAGCACTAGAACCACTGCCACCCAGGACTTTAGGAGATCAGACGTTGGTGTGGCCCCCCCAATTTAAACAAAAACAAAATCAAGACATCCATTAAATAAAGCAAAAATTACGGCACAGCTAATTAGTCCCATCTAGTCCAGAGTCTTTCAAAAAGGTCAGTGATCAAATTAAGTCCCAATTTATGTATAATTTATATATAATTTGGGTCCAGTCCTTGATAGTCGGTGCAGTTTGAAGGCTTTCTCCAAAGGTATACTATACTTCAACTTTAAATACCATTATCAGTCTCTAAGGAGTTAAAAAAGCAAAACAAAAAACAGCTATACCTAATAAAGTGGCTGGTGAGTGTGTCTGCGTTGCCAAGTCCCCCAGCGGAGGTTTGACAAAGGAGGTTAAAGTTACAGACAGAAGTGTTATTATGTGACACAAGACTAACTGCCCTGTGATATACTATCTGCTCTGGATTATACATTTGACCTCCCCTACATTTGGCCAGATTGGGAACATTAATTGCGTTTTCTGGCCTCCACTGGATAATGTCATCCACCTCTTTGACAGGCCAAACTGCTACTGCTCAACTCCCCCATTCTACATAATACATGCTATATGACAGACATGGCTGCAAGGACTGCTGACACAGGGATTTCTGCAAGGCACAGGATGAAAACTATGTAATACACTTCAAGGAAAGGTCAGAATTAGGCCAAATAAAAAAGCCTGTCGGTTTCAGTCGTGTATATTTTGGGTGGTTTACTTTTAACATGAGTAATGATGTATGCAGACAATCTATGTGGAAGTGTTAAAAGATGATTTGATGCCATCCATACTCCATACTTGTTTTTCTTCTTCCTGTATACACATTGACCATTTGATAATCTACAGTAATACTATTGTCATCTTGGCATGTTCATGAACACGTAGGCCCAGTATAGATATCCACATTCAAACCAGGGTCGGAGTAGAATTTGCAATTAATGAGGGATTATGGGCTGTTAGAGCGGAGATCAAAACACGGCCAGAGTCATACTACTTCATATTTCAGGGGATTAAATGCTTAACTATTGGACATGAGCTTTTTGCTGTATTTTATGGGACATTTTCAAACTGAAAATACTTATGTTGTTATGTAATCATGCCATTGCTGTGACTTATATGGTTTACATTTATTTAAATGGCTATTCTTGACAATCTAGTATAAAGTGATTATTTTTAAACTTGTTTTTTGATAGAAATTGGAAGGTGATTTTTGGGTTGTTGATAATACTCTCATAAAGAAAATATAAGAGACATTATCTATCAATCATGACTACTGTTACAAACAGGGGATGAAGTACTATACTTCTCCATGTGGACCTGTAGTGAAGCTTTACTGTATGTCCATCCCGATGTGCCTGGGGCTGGTCAGTCATCTCGATGTGCCTGGGGCTGGTCTGTCATAAGATAAGATAAGATAATCCTTTATTGTCCCACATGGGGAAATTTCATTGATGCAACGCAGGAAGATACAGAGGTAGATACAGAGGAAAAGAACAGATCACTTATAGAAAGTTTGAAAAACACTCTCAGTAGAAGATCTCCTATAAACAAAAACTCCCATAGACAAAACCTCCCATTTCCCAACAAGGGATGGAGGGGAAAAATAATAAAGATAAAAATAAATAATAAATAATACCATTGCATGTGATCACGACAGTAATTGCACATGAATATGTGTCACGACAGTAATTGCACAGTAACTGCACATGAATCAAGACAGTAATTGCACATATGACGAAATTGCACATGGTTAGGTCAGTACTGTGAGTGTTCAGGACTAACAGTGTTTGTTATAAAGTCTGACAGCAGCAGGAAGGAAAGACCTGCGAAACCTTTCCTTCACACAGTGAGGGTGGATCAGTATGCTCACTGAAGCTGCTAACCAGAGCGGACAGAGTGTCCTGCAGGGGGTGGCACTCATGGTCAAGCATAGATGTGAATCTAGCCAGGACCCTTCTGTCCCCCACCTCCTGCACCGAGTCCAGAGCACAGCCCAGGACGGAGCTGGACTTCTTGATGACTTTGTCCAGCCTCGTCCTCTCCCTCTCTGTGATGCTGCTGCTCCAGCAGGCCACACCGTACAGGAGGGCTGATGCCACCACAGAGTCGTAGAAGGTCTTCAGGAGTGGCCCTGTCACTCCAAAAGACCTGAGTCTCCTCAGGAGGTAGAGCCGACTCTGGCTCTTCCTGTACAGTGCGCCCGTGTTATGAGTCCAGTCCAGTTTGTGGTTCAGATGAACACCCAGGTACTTGTATGAGTCCACTCTCTCAATGTCCCGTCCCTGGATGTTCACTGGTGAGGGGGCAGTGGGGTGGCGTCTGCGGAAATCCACCACCATCTCCTTGGTCTTCCCCGCGTTGATGAGGAGGTGGTTCCGCTGACACCAGTCCACAAAGTCCTGCGCCAGTCCTCTGTACTCCGCGTCATCGTCGTCCGTGATGAGTCCGATGATGGCAGAGTCGTCAGAGAACTTCTGCAGGACACAGCTGTCCGTGTCATGTCTGAAGTCTGCAGTGTAAAGGGTGAAGAGAAAGGGCGCGAGGACAGTGCCCTGGGGCTCACATCACGATGTGACTGGGGCTGGTCAGTCATCCCCATGTGCTTGCGGCTGGTCAGTCATCACCATGTGCCTGCGGCTGGTCAGTGCGTGCAGCGCGGTGGCTTTAAGAAGGAGGCGTGGTGCTGCTGTTGTGATCGACTTGTCAGAGGCTCCGCTCGCCACACTCTCAGCTGAATGGGCAGGGCTCGTGCAGCGGACACACGGCTGCGCTCCTTCACTCTGATTATCCCCGGTGCTCTCCGGTCATCACTGACGGCAGTCGCAAAGGATTATTATTAACATCGCGCCGTTATCGTTTCTCGGCTACACTTGGACGAGGTAAGTGTTTTTATGCGTGTAACTGACAGACGCGGCGGAACAGGGGCGCGTGCTGATGATGGTGAACATCTTATTGTGGTCCCAACACACTGACTGGATGTTGTGTTATTCCTGCACGGGTTTTTAGAGTCGTTTTTTATGTGTTTGCGTTGCGGTTTTTATTGTTAATCGTGCGTGGCGAGAATAGCGACATTTGGCAACGCTTGCGCCAATGCTGCCTTTTTCCACCGTCATGCCTTGATCAAAAACTGCAAGATCAAGGGATTTCGCGCGTTCAGTTGAAATTAATGAGTGAAATTGTATGTGTTTTACCTCCATTAATCTTCCTGTCTACCTGTCTCTCCATTGACCGCCATTGCTATAGGCTATCTGTTAATTATATTCCGTTTTGGCGCATGACAGTCTCCACCAAACCTGTAACACTGTGATATTATTTTCTGTCTTTTACCCTGTTGGATTGCGCACGTGTTTGTTGTATTTTAAAATCCACATTTGCTCTAATAATAGACTGGAAAACGTGCAAAGCATTTGACCTCGATATTATACGCCTGGGCTGTGTTCAGTGCGCTACACACACCTGCAGCGGCCTATAGAGGGCGCTGTGCTACCTTGGCTTTTTGCACAGCCAGAGCCATGCATTATGTTAGAATGAAATATGCACAGAAATAAACAAAATATAATAAACAGACCTTTTTTAATTGTACCCAAATCTGAAAAGTGAACTATATATTTTTTTTATATGGCTCAATATTATTCATCCTCTATATTGGATTCACCAGTTGCAGGTAACCAACAATGGATAACCTAAACACAATTCCTCTTTGACCTAATATCATGGTACGTCCCCTGGGCATCTGTGCATCTTCTGAAGCCACAAAGCTAGTCCATTTATAGGTTGGAAAGCGCGAACTGCACATCTGGCTGTAATGCAACAGCGAGAGACCTCTTGGCCAGTTGTTGAGGCTTAACAAGAACAGCACCCTGCTAAGCACAAAATCATCCTCCTCTTCTCCTCACCCACACCACATGGCTTTGCTCTGAGGAGGAGCACTTAGCATCTGCTACATTCCTCTTAACGGATCAAGATTGGACTGGAGGGACAAGTAAAGCCGCAGTGATCCGTAACAATTTGGATGTCAGTCAAAAAACTAAAAGATTGATTGTTGTTTAAATAAATTGAAATAAATGCTTATTTGGAATAAGTAGCTTGTTGGATTTGTGCAAGTAGTTCACACTTGGGTGTTCAAAGTAGGAATATAACAGGCTAGTGGTAGCAAGCAATTGGTGGATTTATTGAAAAGCACTATAGCTGGATATATATCTCTAAGCAGCACAATCCCATGATCTTTTAATACGCCTTAATCTTTTGTACTGATTTAAACATACAATATGCCATGTATAGAAATGACAATGTCCAAGGGAAGGACAAACCTAGTGTTACTACGAGTATGTTTAGAATATCTGTATCTGTCCGATATTGAAATATTTCCAAATATTTAGTCTCAGTGTCGTTGTTCCCATGTGTTATTTAGTTTGTCATCCGTGCATTAGATGAGTCTCTTCAAACACCAAGAGCTAGTTAAAATAAAAATGGAAATTTAATAGAATTTATACCGGTAAAAATTGTCATTATAATCTTAAAAATAAAACAAATTGTCAAAATGAAAAAGTTATATTATATGATTTTTTTTCCAGGCCTTACTAATAAAGTCCTGCCCCAATTGTAAGACAGATATTGGGTAATATTATGGGCTACAAACATCTACATTGGACCATTTCTTGTGTTTTTCAGTGATTTGTAAAAGATCAACAGTTTTTAATTTAGCCTTTTTTTTATTAAGAGTAGAGTGGACAGTTGGGTTTGTCAGGGGCTTGATGCTTTCTAGGTGTCTGAGGTGAAAGTTGCTTGTATATTTAACATCTCTGTGCTCACAAGCTCCCGGGGCCACACACTACAGCGGTGTCATTGGGTCTCCTGGCCGAGCGTCTCTCCCCTGTGTGGTCAAATATGTTTTGAATTTGGTCAAGAAACTCATTCATTCTGGAATTTGAATTTTACTGGCAGAATTTGTACCTTGGGATTTAATGTGCTGACTGACCCTTTTGCCAAACTTTGAATAAACAGAAGGTTATTGATGTCAAATCTGTCTATGTAATGTAAATATGCAGTACGCAGAATTCAGATTATGCCCTAACCCCAAAGAGAAGCTTGTTGAAATCAAAAAAAAAAAAGGCTGGAGTCTATTGTTCACTGCTAGTTTTTTAGTAACTGGTACAACGCTTGTCCAAGTTCTTTAACAAAAGGTAAGGTAACATTTAGTTGCTGTTTCTCTTCTTCTTTATAGTTTTTAAACAGCAGGAGCCCAGCTTGTGCACACAGGCTCTTGTCAGCTCTGCTCCGGCCCTGTCTCCACTCAGTGCTCTGGACAGGCAGGCAGCGTGCCCACTGTATCAGCAGCACTGTAGATTCTGGCAGGGCCCAAGCAATAGAGTCTGGGAGTAATTAGCTTAGAAGGAATAATCCCTCTCCAGACAGTGTTGCGTCTGTTAGAGTTGCGTGGCCTAACACCCATCCTCCCTGTTCAGTCACAAGTGCTTATGACTTAATGGCATATATTTCCAGCGAGTACATTTCATGCATAGGATGTGATGAAGGTGGCTATCAGGCTGTAAATTTGTTGTAGCTTATATTTGCTGTCTGATTTAGCAAAATATGAAGTGGTTTACAAGTCTTCTTTACTATGAATCAACAATGGGCAGATTCTTTCCACGTTATAGCGAAGGCCATACGTTTCTGGGAGGTGATGCATTCAGCTTTTTGTGACGTCGCACTTCCCAACTCACAATACACAATAATGAACAATTAGTCAACCCTGATACATTGGCCAGGCAATTCATTGAGATTGAGATTTAGTCTTATTTAATCATCAATTATATGCTTGGTAATTTGTTTAAATTGCGAAGTCTACCACCAATCTTCTGTTCTGTTAAAACATGCGGGTTAGAGCAGAGTTTTGAGGCAATTGTTTTGTTGAATGTCACTGACCCTACTGGTCCCCCCCCATTTAACTTCTGACATGTTGTAATTTGCCTGTTTTGTTTTCCTAATACACTGCATATGCTGTTCTCTACTGTACCGTTTGTAGCATGAACGTGTGGCAGGAATGCACCTGTATGCCAAAGACCAGTTCAGCTCACCCGACTGTGAAGCCCTGATTGTATCTGAATATACATTACTGGTACCTCAAGTCTTATTATTGTGATGGGATTTTTAGTTTCCTTTTGCCTTACAATAACATTCTAGTTTGTGTTGCGAAAATCAAGTGGCTTCATTGATCAAGGAGGTAGAATAATCTTCTAAAGTCAGGAATACACTTGCCACCAATGTCTTTTATACCCTTTTTTCTTTCATGCAATCTTGATACTGTGGAAAACTAAATCACTGGGTTTCTATGATAAAAAATTATAATCTCTTCAATTCAAAGCCTGTTCTGGTTCCGTCTATGCAGTTGCGTGCTTTTGTTGGATGGATTTTGGTGATCTTGAAGGACTTCAGTGTTTTTAGAAACAGTAGCTCGCTGCCTTGACTACCTGATTAGACTTGCATGTTTCCATCGGTGGTGTAATTTAGAGGTAATTTCAGTCTCTGCTTCACCATGCATTGTTTTGTGGAGAGAGGCTTGTGGTTATTATGAAGGCTTGTATTAAAGTGTGCGCCACAGCCAAATAATTGTGGTATTATTCAAAAGGAGGCAGGTGTGTGCGTGTATATGGCTTTGTATTTTTTGATTTACCAAGCAAACCCTGTCCCCATTATTTTTTCTTTTGGTTATTCGGTCAGTCAAAAAGTTTGTTTCGGCCCCTTGTCTCCAAGTAGTCACAGGCAATTAGGCATTATCAAAATAGACAGCAGGGGGGGGGGGAGGAAGCTTTCTAGCCCCTTCCCCTGCCTCCTCTGCTCAGCTAATATTACTCCAAGCTACCGAGGAAAAGCTAGATCGGTTTTGTCAGTAGATGGAAGGGGGAAAGGAAAAGGTGGTGGGAGGTGTACACCAGGGAGTTGAGCGCGTGCTACCTAGCTGAGCACAAAGCGGGTCTTTCACTTGGGGATCTACTGCACATCTGGAAGCATTTTATCAAAAATCCCAATGCAATGGCCTGATGCTGGTTTCAACTCACCTCCATGTCTCAGGTTCACTTTTGAAATTAGCCTCAAAGACTCCATTGGGATGTTTTATCAGTCGTCATCCTTTAACTCATTAAATATGAAAATAAGACTCTAAAGACTTGACGTACTTGGTTTATCACACTGATGAATGGAGCCCAGAGATTAATGTGATTAGTTTTCCCCATGCATGTGTTTTTTTCATCTTTAAAAAGATAGAAAGATTAATTTTTGTAATATAATTAGGGTATTTCATGCCCCTTAGGTGTGTCGTATTAGCTCTAGATTAAGTTTTAAATGGCCCAGCTTGGGTGTTTATTTCTTCAAGCATTCCTGCTTCCTCTGAGGCTCTGATGATATCTAACATCTATAAAAGGAAATTGTAAAACATCTTTAAAAATGTGTTCACATTTTATACAAGTTCCGATTACTCCTGTCTGCGTTATTCAGGCATAAACTTATAACATCCACTATATGCTATATTGTTGCATTTATGTTTCATATACATTTCTTTTGTACCTAATCTAAATAGACCTGAACCGCTCAATTCCTAATAAATTATTATTTCCTCTCACATAATGTGTGACTTGAGCCAGATCATAGATCGTGTTAAAACGGATTAAACGTTCTCTTTAACCAGTGTTCAGTACCTTTTTTTTAACTGAAACGGCCAATCATATCCTTGCCCTGTCAGTCGTTCCTAACCTTCAAAGAGGGTCACACAGAGGCCAGAAGGGCCAAGACAAATGTTGCGTTTTTGCTTGGACCATGCAACTCCAGGGGCCTCTTCACAGTAGATATGCCATAGCATGTTTCTCTTTAGGCTGTGTTATTGCAAGAACCCCCCCACACACTCACACACTCACACACTCACACACTCTCACTCTCTCACTCTCTCACTCTCTCACTCTCACACTCTCACACTCTCTCACTCTCTCACTCTCTCACTCTCTCACTCTCTCACTCTCACACTCTCTCACTCTCTCACTCTCTCACTCTCTCACTCTCTCACTCTCTCACTCTCTCACTCTCTCACACTCTCACACTCTCTCACTCTCTCACTCTCTCACTCTCACACTCTCTCACTCTCTCACTCTCTCACTCTCTCACTCTCTCTCTCTCTCTCTCTCTCTCTCTCTCACTCTCTCACACTCTCACACTCTCACACTCTCACTCTCTCACTCTCTCACTCTCTCACTCTCTCACTCTCTCACTCTCTCACTCTCTCACTCTCTCACTCTCACACTCTCACACTCTCACACTCTCTCACACTCTCACACTCTCACACTCTCACACTCTCACACTCTCACACTCTCTCACTCTCTCACTCTCTCACTCTCTCACTCACTCACTCACTCACTCACTCACTCACACACAGCTCAGTGGACAGGGGTCTTTCCTCTGCCCTGTGTGCTTGATTGTGGGAAAAATTCTCCACTGTCCGTGAGAGTCCCTTGCTCTGTGCTGGCTTCTTTCCCTTGGGGTCCTCACTGCTCCAAGTTCTAGACCATTGGCTCATTCTCCCAGAAAAGTGTAATGGCAGAATACACATGCTCTGCAAGTGAATTCATCCAGTGAATACCCGTGGATGTTATCTTTGAAGAAAACTGGACCCTAAAGTCGAGCAAGATATATTACAATCGAATCGATATTGCTGTTTGAATGTTTGCAGTTCCCAAAGTGCAATGACTGTAATCATTCAAGTTGCATACGTTCCTGTGAAAAGTAAATGACAAAATATCCAGTTTCACTAATGAAGAAAACCTGCTAATTCTAGTTAGACCTCTACAAACGTGTTCAGAAATGCATGCAATTCTAGTATTAGTTCAGTTTGTCGTCTCTTACATGTAACGCCCCTTAATATGTTTAAAATGTGAAATTTGAACAGACAATGCTTGTCATAAAAATTGCTATTGTATATTTTGACAAAATTGTTCAGCATTGCCCTAAAGCAATGTGTAAACTATTAAAAATATGTGACCAGCAATATGGAACATCCTTTTGAACATATACATGTTTTTAACATAAAGATTCACCACGCACAAAGAAGAACCGCGTGACCTCAAAACCAACCAATGAACCACGACCAAATCATATCTAGCCATGGTTCAGATGTAATTCTTTGTTATTGGAACATGTTCCACGATTTGTAGGTTTTGCTTGGCTCCATTTGAGAAGTATATTAAAAATTCCACTTTACATTGCTAAAATAATGTGTTGGGCTTTGCCACGTTCTCAAAGCGGCTTTTGTGGTTCTTGATTCTGTTTCAGAAATAAAAATCCTGTTTAAACTGAAGGTTGTGGCAGCTGTATTGTTTCTACTATATCACTATTAACAATGTCTCTGGATCTCTGAGATGCAAGTTGTTGGCTTGTACATGCCTTTTAGGCAGCTGTAAATCACTTGAATGTAAGTAAAGACTGCCTATGTTTTATGGACATGGTCAGTGGCTCTCAACATGCTTCAAAATATGATTCAGCAGCTATGTTTTCCACTCTACTCCATGATAAATTGTATGCGGTGTAACCTGTTCACCTGCAGGGTCTGGAAGTGGTCGGACAATCAATTATTTGACCAAGGGCAGAAATACTACTTCAAACATTGGTATCAGATAAAACTTCCCTGATGACCACTGTTCAACTCTGAAAGCCATTACTAAACGCTCAAGTATTTTATAAGCTCAGCATAATCATAATTCATGCTCAGACTTTAAAAGCTATATTTGGCATCAGTGATTCTCATGCATTTCTTTCCAGCCCTGTAATGTCTCAATACAGTAGCTCAATTGGAAGCTTGTTCTTTACTTGGCTCAAAATAAGAGTTCATTAAACATTTTAAGACGGTATGTACGAGATGTAATTATTATGCATTTTGAAGTTAGTGTAACACTCTTAACATAAGATTTTGATGAGATATTAATTATAAACTGCAAATGTCAACCTTAACTATGGGGCATTGCTGATAAATCTTTACTCTCTTACAAACTCCTTTTATAAAAAAAAAAAAAAAAAAAAAAAAAAAAAACCTCCAAGGCACAACCTCGTGGTCTGCAACAACTACTACATTCAGCTGTGTTATGAATGGGCTTCTGTCTCTGGAGTACCTCACTGAAATGGGGCCTTCTTTGCCGTGTCCCCATGGATAAGCTCCAGATTGATCTCATCCAGGTTTTAAGCCAATGTGCACTTCAAATGGACCCAAGAAAGGCAAGGCGTATAGTATAGAGCCATTTTTTGAGGCATTTGTCACTGTCAGTGGTCATCCATACTTGTGTCTACACTGCTGTTTTTGTTGCATTCACATGTAACAAAAGCCTTCTCCCTGTAGATCAGTTTCTAGTCAATAGTCCATTATCCCCCTCATTTGTTATTTGTATAATGGTGATCAGACATGCAATTTTAAATGAACAATATCAAGGAACAATGCTACACCAATTAAAAAAAAAAAACAAGACAATGTACCAAATTGTGCTCTATCTACTAGTATATATTTATATAAATATAATTTCTAGGTTAAAATTGTTGGAATCCAGAAATCTCTGCTAAGGCATTACAGGCATTAACTCCAGCGGTTATCTAAATAAGGTAACGTTAAAGACGCAATGGACGATTTTTCGTCGATTTGAGAATGCAGGAGGAAGTGCGCATGCGCACTCCCCCCGTGCGGACTGATACAACACACACGTCCGTTTGTTTTATTAGCGCGACGGATTGCATCACATCTCGTCTCCCGTAGATTTCCGTCTCTTTCTCCGTTCTAATTTTTTCCCGTACACTGAGGGAACTATATTATGATAGATCAATGCGCTTAGACACGCGGAACCGTGCTGCTCATGGGGACGAGCCGCACGCGGCTGCAGGTGAGCGGTAGGTGCGTTTTATGATTGATACGTGGCAGGACTAATCGGCAGTCCACGCCACGAGGAAATAAGACTCAAATTTGGGCCAAAAAAATAGTCCATTCAACCTTTAACTTAAGTAATATTTTTTATGCAAATAAAACAATCTAAATAAGATTTTGGACAAATAAACAAGACCTTACCAACATTAGTATAAGTTTCCTTCTTGCGCAATCTTGTGCCTGGTAATATCACATCAAGACATCAGGTGATTCCATTTGTGCCTGCGTCTCCATGGTTACCAGAGACCCCCAAATACACATGCACACTACCCCTCTCCATATATTCACGTTGAACTGCTTCCCAGACTGTGCAGTCACTACTGTTTTTCCTCTTGTTCTCTTGTATAAACTAGGAGACTATCTGCCATCAGCATTCAGGAAGTGTAGAGCTAAACAAATGATGGGAGCCAACAGGGGGAAATCAAATGACCGGGGCATGTCCTAGCAACCATGAAAAGAGGCAGGTTATTTTGGGATGTTTTAGTATCTTCTGAGTTTTTTGAGGGTTTCTTTTTATATATAAGGCATTTTATTTGTTTGTACTGTATAGCAGCTTGGTCAAACTTAGTGAGATTAAAATGAGAATCAGTTCAGCTTCTGTTCCCTACTGAAGGTGCCAGATGGTATCTGTCATGTGCTTGGGTATAAAATTGTTTAAATAGTTTTTAAAGTTTTTGTTTGTCCTGTAGGCTTTATTTGACTGGATAATACAGGCTGAAAAGGTGGGTTGAGAGTAGAGGGGACGTTCAGCTAATTTGGATGCAATGCGCTACTGCGCTGCTGCCACTGGACTACCCAGCATCCCTTTTGCCTATTGAGAGGTGAACAAAGATTCATTATTTGCTGATTAAAATGGACTTTGCCTAAATTGCCTAGCCATATTATACTGAACCACATCGTAACCTTCATCATGTCAATTACACCGAGGTCATAATCATTACTATATTGACTTAAACTTCAAGAAATGAAATGTGATGGAGCGCAATATTTATCTTGTGTGCCTTTTTAAAATATAGATAGGTAGATAAATATCTAGATAAAAAATATATCTTTTTTTTTTTTTTCTAAGATTTGAGCTGTAGAAGGTAAATAGTTTTATTTACTGTTTGTTTATTTTTACCAATATTGTACATTTAGAAATGCTAACTACTGGTATCATACTGCTATTCTATGTTATTGTGTCGTTTGCATAAAGTAGTTTCATTTTAATATTATTGTAGTAAAATGTGTTTTTTGTTATTGTGACATCTAGTACTGTGTTCGATTTGTGTTTGAGCCATGCTATACCATATTTCCACTTTCATTATTTTGCCTTGTACTGTATGTTGTTGTTGTTGTGTGCTCAATCATCACCATTTAGCTTCCTACCGGCCACCATATCTTTCTTTACATTGTTTTAAAGATGGAAATGTTTTTGCTGGTTTATAAGAGAACAACATTATGCTATTTTGTCTACACACACGCACACGCACACTTGGAGTGATGTTTCCTATGCCCTTGACCACATGCATTGTGACCGTGTGGCTTCGGAGAGTGGATTAGTCACATTAAGCTGACAGTCCAGAGTTCTGGGGCCTCTAATGCAACTACATCAGCCAGTGGCCCACAACACACAGTACAATCACTTAAATGTGCAATTAGTGGCCAGTCTGATCCAGGCTAGAATAAGTAAGCTCTAGCTCTTTATTAAAAAGGATTTTTTTTTTTTAAGTTTCTGCAGTCACTCAACTAGACATCGTGCAATGGCAAGAAGCCATTGCGAGTGCCTGCGTAATGCATGGTCGTATCCTGAACATTTGCATTGACGATGTCACGCATTTGACAATGATGTCTCCACTCCTTGACATTAAGCCACACTAAGAGATGGGGGATAATTGCAACTTTTGAAGACGAATCCCCAAAAAACTACAAGACCGAGGGAAAGAATAAAGTCTAAGACGTACAAATACACCAAAGAAGTAGTGGTTGGATACCAACTGGATCCCCCCCATCTGTTTGTCTCCAGTAGATTAGACTACTGTAACGGCCTGCTCACTGGCCTCTCCAAACGCGCTGTAAAACAGCTGCAGTACATCCAGAACGCTGCTGCTCGGGTCCTGACTAGAACCAGGAAGTACGATCACATTAGTCCTGTTCTCAGGTCTCTGCACTGCCCCCTGTGGCTCAGAAAAGCAGCTCAGCTTGTATACAATCTCTCCATGGCCTAGCACCAAAGTACATCTCAAACATGTTAGTGCCATATGAACCACCTCAGGGACCGGCCTCCTGCTGGTGCCCAGAGTCGGGACTAAACATTTTAGTTTTATGCTGCTAAAATCTGGAACGGTCTTTCTGAAGATGTGAGACCGGTCTCTATTCTGGCAATGGTAAAAACTAATATAAAAACTGTTTAGTTTATATGACCTGAAATAGTTTAATTTGCACTCTGTCTTTTATGTCTCGAGCTGCTTTGTGATTTCTATAATTTTAATGCATTTTTTTGGATGAGACCATAAAGGCAATCTGCACGGTCCAAACTTCACGGCAGTTTTTATTTTATGTTGCTAGACCTCATATTCACTTGTTCTGGTTATTTTTAGCTATTTTTCAAAGAACTTAAAATACGTACGGTAACTTTTTGACATTCGATTCAGAGTTTTCTATGCATTACAAATATTTTGTCTAATCTACTTCCTTGTGTTACAGAGCCATGCCTTTTGCATGGGAATGGCTCACTGGGGACACTGGTTAGTTACTCTTTTTCCTGTAGCACAGAGCAATACAGACTTAATATAACATTTTCAATATGTCTCATTTTGCTAATCCACCTCACTCACTCTTTCCTTCCCTTGGACCAGAACTGCTTGTGTGCAGAGCTCTGATTTGCTGCCAGGTTGCCTTGACAACTGTACCGTACATAAACTAAACCATGTTTGCAGAGCAGTGCATTGAAAGACAGGAAATGTTGTACATACTTAATCTTTCATTTTGTTGGATGGGGCCTCACTTACCTAAACATAAAGTTAGAATACTGAGTTTTGTATGTTTTTAAAGTGATTTATTGTGTTGTTTCCAAGCTAAGTAATTACTGTATCTGTCCCTATTCACCTGTACAAGGCATTCACTTACAAATAACTCCTCAAAATCCAAACTGGCCCTCTCCACCTTCCTGACATTCCATGCACGCTTTCAAAGAGGAAGAGGAAAAAGATCTGCAGGTTTGTTCTGTGTCAGAGAATGGAGGGAAAGAGCCCTGCTGTGATTGATTTATCCGTCAGTCAGATTTGAAACGTGAATAACATTCACGCGCTGTTAACAATGCCCCAATTTGTCATGAATCTGCTGTTGTAATATCAGATTGGTCTTACTTTTTTACACAACAACCAGCTGCGTGTTCATTGAATTTGTGTTCAATATGCATTCTGAGCTTATAAATACTGCACAAACCGGTTTCCTCATGGAGAAAGAATTGTGCAGCCCAGATCTGTGCATTGATTGGCTGTCTGCAGGAAGCCCGCAAGTGACTCATGTTTGCACTTTTACAAATCACATGTTTTATATCTACACAAGAAACTGTCTGAAAATAATTTATTACTTACTCTTAAGGTGTGCCAGAAATGCCCAGAAAGGCACATGGTCCAAATTTTCCCATGGTGTAAACGGCAGGTAAGATTAATTCTGTTGTGTAGTGCAGTGAATCACGTGTTTTTTACTGACCACTGATGTGAACAGGGCCTCAGACCACTGGCTGCTACATATAAAGTGAGTAACAAATAATTTCTTTGACATGGCACCCATTAGTGATGGCAATAGCAATTTTGTCCTCAGTTAATGGCCACTGTAGACCATCAGCTATCAATGGAACTGTGGTCATTAATAAAAAGTGGTATATACAAAAAGTCAAAACCTGAGTCATATGTCCTTAGTTTTCTTAAAATGAACAATTGCTTGCGAAGACCTTCAGTGTAGTGTATTTTTAGTTGTGGTTCTGGTCCAGTTGCAACACCTGGCCTGGCCTATTTTCCTTCTTTTAGCCATGGTCTCCTGTGCAGCACAATGTGGGCCAGTGCTGAGTCACTGCGCTCGCTGTCACTCCAGTCCAAGGCTGTTGACCTTGGCCCAGGATGGACCTGTGGATGAGATGGTTTTCCTGTTCACACATTGATCCCTTTCTCCTTCCCTTTTCAGAGGCATTTCCTCAAGGGAATAAAAGTAAAGTGAGGTCCCAGAAATCAAAATATATGCACAATTCATGCTTTAAAGGGGCACAGTCTAACATTTCTGTTGGTATGCTACCTACTTGTCTCCATGTAAACGTTATTGGCGGTCTCAGTCTGGCCACAGCTTGGTATTAAAGGTGGAATGGGCGATTTTCTTTTTTCAGCAAATTTTTTATCATATTTCCTCGTGGCGTGGATAAATCATTTGTCCTGCCACGTATCAATCATAAAACGGACCTATCGCTCACCTGCAGCCGCGTCAGGCTCGTCCCCACGTTTCCGCGTGCCTAAGCGCATGGATCTATCATAATATAGTTCCCTCAGTGTACGGGGCAAAATGAAGACAGAGAAAGACAGTTCGAGCTGACGCAGAAGTGGACAGAAATCTACGGGAGACGAGCGATGCGCTCCGTTGCGCTAATAAACAAACGCACGTGTGTGTTGTATCAGTCCGCACGGGGGAGTGCGCATGCGCACTTCCGCCTGCGTTCTCAAATCGCCGAAAAATCGTCCATTGCGCCTCTTTAAATATATATATCTCAATAGAAACAAGCAGGTAATTTCCCCAGGCCAAGTTACAGGTCAGATCCGTGGAGAGAAAATGCTCACAGTCGAGGCTTTTTCAATGCACATTTTAAGAAATGAAAACGCATGCAATAAATGCAAGCTGGCAAAGTTTAATGCCATACTGTGCAACATTCCCAGCATAGCAATAACCACTCCATTGAGACAAGCAAATAGTGAAGTTACATAGTGTACCATTTACCTAAGGTCTGTTTTGTCTGTTGGTATTATAACTCAAAGGGTATTGGTCTTATTAAAAAAAAAAACTAAGGTCAGAGTTTTATAGCATATCCCTGCAACTTGTGGAGAGGGCGTGGCACGCACTTACGGTTGTAATAATGCCACTTGTCATTAATCGTGTTGTCTTGGGAGGAAGAAGGGGCAGACTCATTGTTCTACAAAGGAAACTAAGATGTGGAGAGAGGAAAGGCAAGTGAAGAAGAGAAAAAAAAATGCTGACCCATTTTTTTTCTCGAGGCATGCAATGGCCATTTAACTTAAATAGCATGTAAAGTGAAACGATGTGTGTTGATTATATACAGCTAGTAGAGATGTGATTAGCCCAGATTGGTACTATAGAAAACTATTTTCGCCAGTTTTTTTGCAAAGCAGTAGTCCATTTATATTTTTGTAATCCTAAGTGAATTCTGAAAAGAAACTGATCTGTATTGTTTTTAAATCTGGTACGTGAAAGAGTTGAAGTCTGCATAATCGTCTTGTCTGGCCGTACATTTTAAAATCCCCGCTCAATAAGTTCAGATGAGTTCAGACTGTTGTGCTGTTGTGATTGGCAAGTTGGCAACCATTCCAATCATGGCGAGGCTTATGTGAGAACCAACAAGATTAGAATGATTATGATTTCCACAAAGCAGCCCCAGATGATGGGGATGGAAGAGTGGAGGTAATCAGTGGAAAGTCCTCAGCAAAGTAAGGCGAAAGTGCATGTGCTTTGTCAAAAATTCATCTTAAGTAGTTTTTATTTTTTATTTTACAATTGTCTGTGTCATTGGTGAAAACCGATGGATTGATTTCATGGCCGTGGTGCTTGGGGCGTTTCTGCGTCTCCAGGAGCTCAGACGGGGCTCAGCTGGCTTCAATCAGCACTGTTGTTTGGCCCCGTCACGGTAATCGACACACAATGAGTCTTCATAGCCTCAGCCCACTCTCCCCACGAGCGTCACACAGCATGATGCGATGGCTATGTACACTTGAAGATGCGTTTGTTTATTCAGTGTGGAACATCTTTTAACTTTTATCAATACATGTATTATCTTTATCTCAACATTGACATTTCAGTTGTTCCTCTGATATGGTGTCCTAGTTTTCTTGTTTGTCTAGCATGTAAATTTGCCCACTGTTTGAGAGTTGATACTGAAATGATATTTCACCGTACACTGTCAAAAACACAAATGCCATTTACCAACTTGCTTTCTCAACTTGAATTTTAGTTGAAATCTCAGCAGATATTGCAAAGGCATTTGTTATTTTGTAATAGTCGCGAATATCATGTGAATCTCCTTTTTAATAGAGCTTTGACCAGAAACTTAAAGCTGTTGACATTCGATCCCGTCGTGCAAAATGTCCATTGAGTTGCATTGCAAAAAATTTAAGAAGGTAAACAAATACCAATAGTGGCTTCGTCACTATTGGTAAATACATTTATCACACATAATGGTGTCAAACATTTTGAATGAATGCCAATAGTATTTATTATCTTAATCTCCATGTGTTTAACATTAGGCTAGCTGAGATTCTGAGATGTGGCGACACCATCCCGAGTTCTATAGCATGAATCAGCTCTGGCCATGTGACTGCACACACACAGTTTAGTAACTGCAGAGTAGCTCAGGGAGCCCCCTCTCAGCTGGGGGACTTAGAGGGCAGGAGGTTTCTTTACTTAAGGGCCTAATAATTCACTGCAATCACATGGGTGACTCTTCCCAACCCATCAGAGCTGCTGACAAGCCCCCATTGTGACTGGAGCACAGGGCACGTGCATTTGAGAAATGTCGATAGGTCAAAGGTTAAATGCTACAAATCCTTGCTAATGCGAATTTGTAATATATGAAACTGGTTATATTTTGAAATATGTCTCCCTTGATAAAAGTATAATATCAAAAGTTGTGTGTTGGAATGAATGGCAGCTGAGAACAGACTGTCCTGACTGGATGCAAGGATAAACAGGAAGTGTTTGTTATTCTTCAGACATCTCTGGAGAGTTTGGAGATAGTTGTGGTGGGGCTAAACAAACTTGTAGGCCATCCCTCTTGCTAGTACATGCACTCAGGAAATTCAAATACTAAACTTACATGTTATATTAGAAGATAATATTGGAAGAAATTGGAAGCCAAATGGAAAGCAGTGAAAATTTGACAGATGAAGTTAAAACTTATATCACCCCCTCCTCTCCCTGACCACCCACCCTTCCCTCCCCTCACCACCTTCTCCTCTGTTAACTCCTCTCATATCATAGACCTCATCACCGCTTCCAAAACCACCACCTGCTCTCTCGACCCCCTCCCAACGACTCTAACCAAGGCCTGCCTCCCTGCTCTCATCCCCCATCTCACCACCCTCTTCAACCAGTCTTTATCCCTCGGCCATGTTCCTTCCATCTACAAACTGGCCTCCATCACCCCCATCCTCAAAAAACCCACCCTAGACTCCGCCAACCTCTCCAACTACCGCCCCATCTCCAATCTGCCGTTCCTCTCAAAAACGCTGGAACGCATCGTCGCCGCCCAACTTCACACCCACCTCCAGTCAAACAACCTCTATGAACCCCTCCAATCTGGCTTCCGCCCACTTCACAGCACTGAAACAGCCCTGGTCAAAGTACTCAACGATCTCCTCACCTCTGCAGACTCCGGGGCCCTCAACATCCTGTTACTACTAGACCTCAGCGCAGCCTTTGACACTATAAACCATTCCATCCTCCTACAAAGGCTGCGCCAACTGGGTGTTGAGGGCTCTGCACTTGACTGGCTCACATCCTACCTCACCAACAGGCAAGAGTTCATTTCCCTCTCCGGTCACTCATCCACCCTCTCCCCAGTAACGCAGGGGGTCCCCCAGGGCTCAGTCCTCGGCCCCCTCCTCTTCATCTGCTACATCTTCCCCCTTGGTCACATCCTCCGCCAACTCAACCTGGACTTTCACTGCTACGCTGACGACACCCAGATATACCTCACCACCAAATCCACCCAAAACCCTCCCCTCAGCCACATCGAAGCCTGCATCTCTACAATAAAATCATGGCTCACTCTCAACTTCCTCAAACTGAACAGTGACAAAACAGAGCTCCTCCTCATTGGCACCAAATCCACTCTCAATAAAACTGGTCCCTTTTCACTCAGCATCGACACCTCGACCATCACCCCCCTCTACCCTGGTACGCAATCTCGGTGTCATCATGGACCCCACCCTCTCCTTCACTCCCCATGTCAGCCACATCGTCAAGACCTCATACTTCCACCTCCGCCGCATCGCCAAAATCCGACACTGCCTCACCCTCCCCGCTGCTGAATCCCTCATCCATGCCTTCATCTCCTCCCGCCTCGACTACTGCAACTCCCTCCTCACTGGCATCTCCTCCCATTCCCTCCACAGACTCCAAATGGTCCAAAACTCCGCTGCCCGCCTCCTCACCCACACCCGGTCCCGTGATCACATCACTCCCGTTCTCCGCTCTCTCCACTGGCTCCCCATCAAGCAGCGCATAAACTTTAAAATACTCCTCCTCACCTTCAAAGCTCTTCACCACCTTGCCCCCCCCCCCTACCTGTCTGACCTCCTCATCCCCCACCGCCCCTCCCGAGCTCTCCGATCCTCCTCCTCTCTCACCCTGACTGCACCAACATCCCGACTCAAAACTTTTGGCGACAGAGCATTCTCCCGAACAGCACCCCGACTCTGGAACTCCCTCCCCCAACCTGTCCGCCACTCTCCCTCACTCACAACATTCAAATCCCGCCTAAAAACATACCTCTTCACCCAAGCCTATGACCTCCCCTACCCCTAGCCTCCTCTACCCCATTGCCTACTCTTCTACCCCCTGTTACATCCCCATCTTTTTCTCTCTACTTCTTCTGTCTTGTTCATTTTATCTGTATATTAATGTGTATTGTACGTGTTGTCCCCCCCTGTCTGTAAATACCCCCCCTTTTTTATTATGTTCAGCGTCTTTGGGTCACTGAAAAGCGCTATATAAATAAAAGTTATTATTATAGATCTGATAAAACTCAAGACTCTAAAACTGTTCAGGAAAGGTGACATTTTGTCTTTCATGTAGATTTGCATGTTTTTTTTAAAGTTATTACTTAACCCTAAATCAAACAATGTGGAAAGCTCAGTTGTTTGTTAACATTTACAAACGTGGTGGTTGGTGTGGAGATGTTTGCTTTTAGACGGTCTTCTTAACCACGATTGGTGATAAAAATCTCTTGACAGACGATAAAGAAGAGTCTTTGAAGCTCTTTTTGCTGATATGAAGAAGCCTTAGTGTGAAGCTGGTTGTAACTCGACCTTTGCTGTTGAGACGCTGTAATCTGTGTCCAGCAGTACCACTGGGTTCAAAGAGCCTCCGACCATGACAAAAAGTCAAAAGGTCACGTAAAAGCGAGAAAGGGTCATGGCTGCAGACATACACCTGTTCACAATGTGCCAGTATTACTAAAACCAACGATTTCCAGATGTTTTATGGCAATATTTTGTCTGTAAAGGCAATGTCATGACCACATTCGAAACATCACATGCAGTGAATATAGACGACCCCCTGCAGGTCTGGTGGAAATGAACTTTTGAGTTAGTCATAAATGTGCACATTGTTGTATAAAAGGCTGTAGCTTTGATTTACAAGCACTTTACAACAACAGAAAAAACACATGGAGAACCTTACTCACAGGCTTCCAATGTCATATAGCTAACATTGGACAGTGCAACAGGAGGTCCCAATTGTAAGAGTAAGGGAAAGATATTAACCTCGCTTTAGAATGGACACATCTGGCAAAATGCTAAGTTTTTCCTTAGTGTACTTTTCCATATTCTTTGCGGTCGGCATTACACACCTGGCCTGGATATCGGTCATAAATAAAACATTGCGACTGTGCGTGTATTTGATCGTTCAAGGCTTTTGGCTGTAAAAAGGCTTTATGTACCAAAGGCTTTTTTTAGTTGGGACAGCAGTGTGAAAGGGAGAGAGAGGAGGGAGAGACGGTTGGCAAATGGTCAAGGCCTGGAATCAAACCCACAACGCCACAATGGCATCGATCACGCATGTGCAACACCCCCAACCACTGCACCACCAACAAAGCAGTCTTTTTGTTTACCTCTGATCCCTTCTATAATGTCAAGTGTTGTCACAATGCTAAAATTAAAAACTATTTCAAATCTATTTTCATCCCACAAAAAAATAACACTGACATTTTCAACAGAAATATTGTAGTGTCTTCAGTACAATGTAGTCTGATACCAGGTTTTGATATAAATACAGACGAATTTGTCAAACTATTCCAGACCAGTACAATATTGTAATTATGTGTTGGATTTTTTTCTGTATCAGTTCTAGTTTTACTTTCTCATACTATATTAGAGAAACCAACTCAAAAAGGATGTGCTCCCATATTATTCATTTAAAATGTACACGCACCGTGTTAAACAAAGAGTGTAAGGAGTCATTCGGGAAAGCTGAGACATTGTTCAAACATGACACTATTGAGCTGGCACATATCCAAGCAGACTGGAGAGGTACTGAAACAGGCTACTGGCCGACCTTTGACCTTAAGTCTTTCCCCACTCACAAAGGAGTCATTCATGTGCCCAGTGTTAACCAGCACATCCAGAATAGGCATAGCCATTTTTCTTATAAAATAATGTGTAAGAGTTGTGGCATTGCTGTAATTCGAAAGAAAATTGGAAAAGTGTGAGAAAATGCTTTTGCTGTGTTTCAGATGGCATCACCCTGTACTGCAGGATTTGGGGGTTTGAGAAATGTGGGGCAGGTTAATGTTAAAGAAGCCCTATTTTGTGTCATTCATGGGTGATCTGTATTTCATGGGTGACTTGTCATGTGACAGGGTGTCACGGGATTAACCCCCATAAATGCCAATCGCTGTCCTCCTGTGTATTTTACGTGCCCCTTTACTATACGCTGCGGTATGCCGCTTTATGGAGAGCTGCAATTTGCGATGGTGAGCAACAGATGCTTTTGAATCCTACTTTTAAGAAAATGTATTTACAGAACGAAGTAAAGAGCAGTGGGCGTGATATGGGGCACAGTGAACACGAAGACTGCCATTCACCACATATCTTTTGATGCTGTTTTCAGAAGTAACTAAAGCTATCGTACTTCATCTGAGAGTCTCACTGCAGTTGGTTAAATCTGTGTGTGAACATAAAACAAGCAGTGAATCACTATTTTAATTTTATCAACTTGGCACCCCTTCTTCCAATCCAGGCAGTCAATTTTTAACATTCCAAGGCAGGACGTTATTGAGATCCACGCTCTTTAAGTGTACATTTCTATACTGATAAACTTATGCTATATAAATCAACATGGAAGTGAATAAACATTAGATTAGACTAGATTTAGACTCATTGCTATAGCTCTATTGTCAGTCGGTTTTCCTAAGTCATGATTTACAGCTCAAATGCAAATAGACTCGGGTCAAAAATGCACCCTCGTGTTGCTGTTGTCGAGAGGCCCGGCTTTGTGCAGCAATCCCAGGGCAATTTATTTTAGTAAAGAAATGCCTTCGTGCGAGTGCTGTCAGAACGAGTTCTTTGACCAACAAAACAAACGCAAGTGAGGGCTGTCTGGTCAAAAGAAATCCTAAATAATAGAGGAGGCAACAACACCTCATAAAGCATTTTAACCTCACCACGGCTTTACAGAGATCCCTGGAGGCTTCTCCTTCTGCAAGAGCACCATATTTGCTCATTATCGCCCATGACTACCTGTTGGTGTGAGTCATCATGAGAGGATGATATAGTTGAGCGAGTATGTGGGAGAGACCACCTCAGATGAATAGAGGCTTGTCCAATATTCCATGCACTTTTTCAACTGCGTCAGAGTGATTTTCAGTTTACTGCTAGCGAATGCTGTATAAAGTTGCATATTTTTAATAGCTCGGGTTGTTTTAAATTCAACCTTATTGCGCTAATGTTATGGTCGTCCATTCACTGGCAAAATAGTAAATTCCTGGTTGTATACCTGGTTTAATAATGTCTTCTTTGACTCATTTCTAAAGGCTGTATTTTGAACAGATTTGCTTACTGGATGCGAGGGTCCACCAC